>NW_027480455.1:918611-1224814 GCF_051401765.1 Calliopsis andreniformis | reverse complement strand
ATTCTCATCACTCAACACTCAACACTCAGTTCTCAATGTTCAATCCTCAATCCTCAATTCCCAATCTTCAATCCTCAATACTGAATCTTCAATCCTCAATCCTCAATCCACAATCCTCAGTCCTCAAACCTCAATTCTGAATCCTCAATCCTGAGTCCTCAATCTTCGGCCCTCAGTCCTCAACAATCAATTGTCAATCCTCAATCCTCAACAGAATATCCTCAATTCACAGCTTTCAATACTCAATACTCAAACTGCAATCTTCAATCCTCTATCCACAAACATCAATTCTCATCACTCAACCCTCAACACTCAGTCCTCAACGTTCAATCCTCAATCCTCAATCCCCAATCCTCAATCGTCAATCTTCAATCCTCAATACTCAATCTTCAATACTCAATCCTCAATCCTCAATGCTCAATCCTCATTCTTCAATCCTCAGTACCCAAACCTGAATCTTCAATCCTCAATCCTCAATCCTCAATCCTCAATCCTCAACCCTCATTCTTCAATCCTCAATACCCAATCCTCAATCCTCAATACTCAACCATCAATGCTCAATTCTCAATACTCAATAGAATATCCTGAATTCTCAGGATTCAATACCCAAACCTCAATCCTCAGCCCTCAGCCCTCATCCTCCATCCTCAATACTCAATCCTCAATCCTAAATCTTCAATCCTCTATATTCAATCTTGAATCCTCAATACTCAATCCTCAATCCTCAGGGATCAATACTCAATCGTCAATACTGTATCCTCAATCCTCAATCCTCAATCCTCAATCCTCAATCCTCAATCCTCATTTCTCAAACCTCAATCCTCAACCCTCAATCCTCATCCTCAATTATCAATTCTCAATCCTCAACCCTGAATTCTCAATCTTCAATCCTCAATAATCAATCTCCTATCCTAGATCCTCAATTCACAACCCTCAACCTTCAATCCTCAATACTGAATCTTCAATCCTCAATCCTCAATCCTCAATCCTTAATCCTCAATCGTCAATCTTCAGTCCTCAATACTCAATCTTCAATTCTCAATCTTCAATCCTCAATCCTCAATCCTCAATCCTTAACCCTCAGACCTCAAACATCAGTATTCAACCCTCAGTCCTCGTCCTCAATAAACAACCCTCAATCCTCAGTCCTCAATATTCAATCATCAATATTCAATCTTCAATCCTCAATCCTCAATCCTCAATCATCAATACTCATTCTTCAATACTCAATCCTCAATCCTCAATCCTCAATCCTCAATCCTCAATCCTCAATCCTCAATCCTCAATCCTCAAACCTCAATCCTCAATCCTCATTCTTCACTCCTCAATACCCAATCCTCAATCTTCAATCCTCAATCTTCAATCCTCAATTCTCAATCCTCAATCCTTAACCATCAGACCTCAAACATCAATATTCAACCCTCAGTCCTCGTCCTCCAAACATAACCCTCAATCCTCAGCCCTCAATATTCAATCATCAATATTCAATCTTCAATCGTCAATCCTCAATCCTCAATCCTCAACCTTCAACCCTTAATAATCAATTTTCAATCCTCAATCCTCAATACTCAGTCATCAATCCTCAATCTTCAATGCTCAATCCTCAATCCTCAATCCTCTATCCTCAATCCTCAGCCCTCAGTCCTCATTATCAGTTCTCAATTCTCAATCCTCAACCCTCAGTCCTCTTTATCAGTTCTCAATTCTCAATCCTCAATCCTCAGTCCTCAATCCTCAGTCCTCAATGATCAATCCTCAATCCTCAATCCTCAATCGTAAGTCTTCAATCCTCAATACTCAATCTTCAATCATCAATCCTCAATCCTCATTTCTCAATGCTCTATCCTCAGTCCTCAGTCCTCAAACCTCAATCCTCAACCGTCAGCCCCCATCCTCCATCCTCAATCCTCAATCTTCAATCCTCAATCCTCAATCCTCAATACTCAATCTTCAATCCTCAATCCTTAGTCCTCAAACCTCAATTCTGAATCCTCAATCCTGAATCGTCAATCTTCAGACCTCAGTTCTCAACAATCTGTTGTCAATCCTCAATCCTCAATAGAATATCCTCAATTCAAGGTTTTCAATTGTCAATACTCAATCTGTAATCTTCAAACCTCTATCCACAAACATCAATTCTCATCACTCAACACTCAATCCTCAGTCCTCAATCATCAATCCTCAATCTTCAATACTCAATCCTCAATCCTCAATCCTCAATCCTCATTCCTCAATCATCAATCCTCAATCTTCAACACTCAATCCTCAATCCTCAATCGTCAGTCTTCTATCCTCAATACTCAATCTTCAATCCTCAATCCTCAACCCTCAATCCTCAGTACTCAATCCTCAATCGTCAGTCTTCAATCCTCAATACTCAATCTTCTATCCTCAATCCTCAATCCTCAATCCTCAATCCTCAATCCTTATTCTTGAATCCTCAATACCCAATACTCAATCTTCAATCCTCAATCCTCAATCCTCAATTCTCAATCCTCTACCTTCAATCCTCAATACTAAATCTTCAATCCTCAATCCTCGATCCTCAATCATCAATCCTCAATCCTCAATCGTCCGTCTTCTATCCTCAATACTCAATCTTCAATCCTCAACACTCAATCCTCAATCCTCAATCCTCAATCCTCATTCATCAATCCTCACTACCCAATCCTCAATCTTCAATCCTCAATCCTCAATAACCAATCCTCAATCATCAATCTTCAATCCTCAATCCTCAGTCCTCAATCCTCAATCCTCAATCCTCATTCCTCAATCATCAATCCTTAATCTTCAATACTCAATCCTCAATCCTCAATCGTCAGTCTTCTATCCTCAATACTCAATCTTCAATCCTCAAGACTCAATCCTCAATCTTCAATCCTCAATCCTCAATCCTCAATCCTCAATCCTCAATCCTCAATCCTCAATCCTCAATACTCAATCCTCAATCATCAATCCTCAATCTTCAATACTCAATACTCAATCCTCAATCCCCAATCCTCAATCCACAATCATCAATCCTCAACCTTCAATACTCATTCCTCAATCCTCAATCTTCAATCCTCAATACTCAACCATCAATCCTCAGTTCTCAACACTCAATAGAATATCCTGAATTCTCAGGGTTCAATACTCAAACCTCAATACTCAACCCTCACCCCTCATCCTCCGCCCTCAATCCTCAATCCTCAATCCGCAATCTTGTGTCCCCGATACTCAATTTTCAATCCTCAATCCTCAATCCTCAATCCTCAATCCTCAATCCTCAGTCATCAATACTCAATCTTCAATACTCAATCCTCAATCCTCATTCCTCAATCCTCAATCCTCAATCCTCAATCCTCATTCCTTAAACCTCAATCCACAACCCTCAGTCCTCATCCTCAATTCTCAATTCTCAATCCTCAATCCTCAATCCTCAATTTTCAATCCTTAATAATCAATTTTCAATCCTCAATCCTCAATACTCAGTCATCAATCCTCAATCTTCAATGCTCAATCCTCAATCCTCAATCCTCTATCCTCAATCCTCAGCCCTCAGTCCTCATTATCAGTTCTCAATTCTCAATCCTCAACCCTCAGTCCTCTTTATCAGTTCTCAATTCTCAATCCTCAATCCTCAGTCCTCAATCCTCAGTCCTCAATGATCAATCCTCAATCCTCAATCCTCAATCGTAAGTCTTCAATCCTCAATACCCAATCTTCAATCATCAATCCTCAATCCTCATTTCTCAATGCTCTATCCTCAGTCCTCAGTCCTCAAACCTCAATCCTCAACCGTCAGCCCCCATCCTCCATCCTCAATCCTCAATCTTCAATCCTCAATCCTCAATCCTCAATACTCAATCTTCAATCCTCAATCCTTAGTCCTCAAACCTCAATTCTGAATCCTCAATCCTGAATCGTCAATCTTCAGACCTCAGTTCTCAACAATCTGTTGTCAATCCTCAATCCTCAATAGAATATCCTCAATTCAAGGTTTTCAATTGTCAATACTCAATCTGTAATCTTCAAACCTCTATCCACAAACATCAATTCTCATCACTCAACACTCAATCCTCAGTCCTCAATCATCAATCCTCAATCTTCAATACTCAATCCTCAATCCTCAATCCTCAATCCTCATTCCTCAATCATCAATCCTCAATCTTCAACACTCAATCCTCAATCCTCAATCGTCAGTCTTCTATCCTCAATACTCAATCTTCAATCCTCAATCCTCAACCCTCAATCCTCAGTACTCAATCCTCAATCGTCAGTCTTCAATCCTCAATACTCAATCTTCTATCCTCAATCCTCAATCCTCAATCCTCAATCCTCAATCCTTATTCTTGAATCCTCAATACCCAATACTCAATCTTCAATCCTCAATCCTCAATCCTCAATTCTCAATCCTCTACCTTCAATCCTCAATACTAAATCTTCAATCCTCAATCCTCGATCCTCAATCATCAATCCTCAATCCTCAATCGTCCGTCTTCTATCCTCAATACTCAATCTTCAATCCTCAACACTCAATCCTCAATCCTCAATCCTCAATCCTCATTCATCAATCCTCACTACCCAATCCTCAATCTTCAATCCTCAATCCTCAATAACCAATCCTCAATCATCAATCTTCAATCCTCAATCCTCAGTCCTCAATCCTCAATCCTCAATCCTCATTCCTCAATCATCAATCCTTAATCTTCAATACTCAATCCTCAATCCTCAATCGTCAGTCTTCTATCCTCAATACTCAATCTTCAATCCTCAAGACTCAATCCTCAATCTTCAATCCTCAATCCTCAATCCTCAATTCTCAATCCTCTATCTTCAATCCTCAATACTAAATCTTCAATCCTCAATCCTCAATCCTCAAACCTCAATCCTCAATCCTCATTCTACAATCCTCAATACTCAAACTTGAATCATCAATCCTCAACTCTCAATCCTCAATCCTCAATCCTCTATCGTCACTCCTCAGACCCCAATCCTCAATGTTCAATCCTCAATCCTCAATCCTCAATCCTCAATCCTCAATCCTCAATACTCAATCCTCAATAATCAATCCTCAATCTTCAATACTCAATACTCAATCCTCAATCCCCAATCCTCAATCCACAATCATCAATCCTCAACCTTCAATACTCATTCCTCAATCCTCAATCTTCAATCCTCAATACTCAACCATCAATCCTCAGTTCTCAACACTCAATAGAATATCCTGAATTCTCAGGGTTCAATACTCAAACCTCAATGCTCAACCCTCAGCCCTCATCCTCCGCCCTCAATCCTCAATCCTCAACCCTCAATCTTGAGTCCCCGATACTCAATTTTCAATCCTCAATCCTCAATCCTCAATCCTCAATCCTCAATCCTCAGTCATCAATACTCTATCTTCAATACTCAATCCTCAATCCTCAATCCTCAATCCTCAATCCTCAATCCTCAATCCTCAATCCTCATTCCTCAAACCTCAATCCACAACCCTCAGTCCTCATCCTCAATTCTCAATTCTCAATCCTCAATCCTCAGTCCTCAATCTTCAATCCTTAATAATCAATTTTCAATCCTCAATCCTCAATACTCAGTCATCAATCCTCAATCTTCAATACTCAATCCTCAATCCTCTATCCTCTATCCTCAATCCTCAACCCTCAGTCCTCATTATCAGTTCTCAATTCTCAATCCTCAACCCTCAGTCCTCATTATCAGTTCTCAATTCTCAATCCTCAATCCTCAGTCCTCAATCCTCAGTCCTCAATGATCAATCCTCAATCCTCAATAATCAATCTTCAATCCTCAATCCTTAGTCCTCAAACCTCAATTCTGAATCCTCAATCCTGAATCGTCAATCTTCAGACCTCAGTCCTCAACAATCTGTTGTCAATCCTCAATCCTCAATAGAATATCCTCAATTCAAGGTTTTCAATTGTCAATACTCAATCTGCAATCTTCAAACCTCTATCCACAAACATCAATTCTCATCACTCAACACTCAATCCTCAGTCCTCAATCATCAATCCTCAATCTTCAATACTCAATCCTCAATCCTCAATACTCAATCCTCATTCCTCAATCATCAATCCTCAATCTTCAACACTCAATCCTCAATCCTCAATCGTCAGTCTTCTATCCTCAATACTCAATCTTCAATCCTCAACACTCAATCCTCTATCCTCAATCCTCAATTCTCAATCCTCAATCCTCAATCGTCAGTCTTCAATCCTCAATACTCAATCTTCAATCCTCAATCCTCAAACCTCAATCCTCAATCCTCATTCTTCGATCCTCAATACCCAATACTCAATCTTCAATCCTCAATCCTCAATCCTCATTTCTCAATGCTCCATCCTCAGTCCTCAGTCCTCGAACCTCAATCCTGAACCGTCAGCCCCCATCCTCAATCCTCAATCCTCAATCTTCAATCCTCAATCCTCAATCCTCAATACTCAATCTTCAATCCTCAATCCTTATCCCTCAAACCTCAATTCTGGATCCAAAATCCTGAATCCTCAATCTTCAGACCTCAGTCCTCAACAATCTGTTGTCAATCCTCAATCCTCAATAGAACATTCTCAATTCAAAGTTTTCAATACTCAATACTCAATCTGCAATCTTCAAACCTCTATCCACAAACATCAATTCTCATCACTCAACACTCAACACTCAGTTCTCAATGTTCAATCCTCAATCCTCAATTCCCTATCTTCAATCCTCAATACTGAATCTTCAATCCTCAATCCTCAATCCACAATCCTCAGTCCTCAAACCTCAATTCTGAATCCTCAATCCTGAGTCCTCAATCTTCGGCCCTCTGTCCTCAACAATCAATTGTCAATCCTCAATCCTCAATAGAATATCCTCAATTCACAGCTTTCAATACTCAATACTCAAACTGCAATCTTCAAACCTCTATCCACAAACATCAATTCTCATCACTCAACCCTCAACACTCAGTCCTCAACGTTCAATCCTCAATCCTCAATCCCCAATCCTCAATCGTCAATCTTCAATCCTCAATACTCAATCTTCAATACTCAATCCTCAATCCTCAATGCTCAATCCTCATTCTTCAATCCTCAGTACCCAAACCTGAATATTCAATCCTCAATCCTCAATCCTCAATCCTCAATCCTCAACCCTCATTCTTCAATCCTCAATACCCAATCCTCAATCCTCAATACTCAACCATCAATGCTCAATTCTCAATACTCAATAGAATATCCTGAATTCTCAGGATTCAATACTCAAACCTCAATCCTCAGCCCTCAGCCCTCATCCTCCATCCTCAATACTCAATCCTAAATCTACAATCCTCTATATTCAATCTTCAATCCTCAATACTCAATCCTCAATCCTCAGTGATCAATACTCAATCGTCAATACTGTATCCTCAATCCTCAATCCTCAATCCTCAATCCTCAATCCTCAATCCTCATTTCTCAAACCTCAATCCTCAACCCTCAATCCTCATCCTCAATTATCAATTCTCAATCCTCAACCCTGAATTCTCAATCTTCAATCCTCAATAATCAATCTCCTATCCTAGATCCTCAATCCACAACCCTCAACCTTCAATCCTCAATACTGAATCTTCAATCCTCAATCCTCAATCCTCAATCCTTAATCCTCAATCGTCAATCTTCAGTCCTCAATACTCAATCTTCAATTCTCAATCTTCAATCCTCAATCCTCAATCCTCAATCCTTAACCCTCAGACCTCAAACATCAGTATTCAACCCTCAGTCCTCGTCCTCAATAAACAACCCTCAATCCTCAGTCCTCAATATTCAATCATCAATATTCAATCTTCAATCCTCAATCCTCAATCCTCAATCATCAATCCTCATTCTTCAATACTCAATCCTCAATCCTCAATCCTCAATCCTCAATCCTCAATCCTCAATCCTCAATCCTCAATCCTCAAACCTCAATCCTCAATCCTCATTCTTCAATCCTCAATACCCAATCCTCAATCTTCAATCCTCAATCTTCAATCCTCAATTCTCAATCCTCAATCCTTAACCATCAGACCTCAAACATCAATATTCAACCCTCAGTCCTCGTCCTCCAAACATAACCCTCAATCCTCAGTCCTCAATATTCAATCGTCAATATTCAATCTTCAATCGTCAATCCTCAATCCTCAATCCTCAACCTTCAACCCTTAATAATCAATTTTCAATCCTCAATCCTCAATACTCAGTCATCAATCCTCTATCTTCAATACTCAATCCTCAATCCTCAATCCTCTATCCTCAATCCTCAATACTCAATCTTCAATCCTCAATCCTTAGTCCTCAAACCTCAATTCTGAATCCTCAATCCTGAATCCTCAATCTTCAGACCTCAGTCCTCAACAATCTGTTGTCAATCCTCAATCCTCAATAGAATATCCTCAATTCAAAGTTTTCAATAGTCAATACTCAATCTGCAATCTTCAAACCTCTATCCACAAACATCAATTCTCATCACTCAACACTCAATCCTCAGTCCTCAATCATCAATCCTCAATCTTCAATACTCAATCCTCAATCCTCAATCCTCAACCCTCATTCCTCAAACTTCAATCCTGAACCGTCAGCCCCCATCCTCAATCGTCAATACTCAATCTTCAATCCTCAATCCTCATTCCTCAATACTCAATCTTCAATCCTCAATCCTCAACCCTCAATCCTCAGTACTCAATCCTCAATCGTCAGTCTTCAATCCTCAATACTCAATCTTCTATCCTCAATCCTCAATCCTCAATCCTCAATCCTCAATCCTTATTCTTGAATCCTCAATACCCAATACTCAATCTTCAATCCTCAATCCTCAATCCTCAATTCCCAATCCTCTACCTTCAATCCTCAATACTAAATCTTCAATCCTCAATCCTCGATCCTCAATCATCAATCCTCAATCCTCAATCGTCCGTCCTCTATCCTCAATACTCAATCTTCAATCCTCAACACTCAATCCTCAATCCTCAATCCTCAATCCTCATTCATCAATCCTCACTACCCAATCCTCAATCTTCAATCCTCAATCCTCAATAACCAATCCTCAATCATCAATCTTCAATCCTCAATCCTCAGTCCTCAATCCTCAATCCTCAATCCTCATTCCTCAATCATCAATCCTTAATCTTCAATACTGAATCCTCAATCCTCAATCGTCAGTCTTCTATCCTCAATACTCAATCTTCAATCCTCAACACTCAATCCTCAATCTTCAATCCTCAATCCTCAATCCTCAATTCTCAATCCTCTATCTTCAATCCTCAATACTAAATCTTCAATCCTCAATCCTCAATCCTCAAACCTCAATCCTCAATCCTCATTCTACAATCCTCAATACTCAATCTTGAATCATCAATCCTCAACTCTCAATCCTCAATCCTCAATCCTCTATCGTCACTCCTCAGACCCCAATCCTCAATGTTCAATCCTCAATCCTCAATCCTCAATCCTCAATCCTCAATCCTCAGTACTCAATCCTCAATCATCAATCCTCAATCTTCAATACTCAATACTCAATCCTCAATCCCCAATCCTCAATCCACAATCATCAATCCTCAACCTTCAATACTCATTCCTCAATCCTCAATCTTCAATCCTCAATACTCAACCATCAATCCTCAGTTCTCAACACTCAATAGAATATCCTGAATTCTCAGGGTTCAATACTCAAACCTCAATGCTCAACCCTCACCCCTCATCCTCCGCCCTCAATCCTCAATCCTCAATCCTCAATCTTGAGTCCCCGATACTCAATTTTCAATCCTCAATCCTCAATACTCAATCCTCAATCCTCAATCCTCAGTCATCAATACTCAATCTTCAATACTCAATCCTCAATCCTCAATCCTCAATCCTCAATCCTCAATCCTCAATCCTCATTCCTCAAACCTCAATCCACAACCCACAGTCCTCATCCTCAATTCTCAATTCTCAATCCTCAATCCTCAATCCTCAATCTTCAATCCTTAATAATCAATTTTCAATCCTCAATCCTCAATACTCAGTCATCAATCCTCAATCTTCAATGCTCAATCCTCAATCCTCAATCCTCTATCCTCAATCCTCAACCCTCAGTCCTCATTATCAGTTCTCAATTCTCAATCCTCAACCCTCAGTCCTCTTTATCAGTTCTCAATTCTCAATCCTCAATCCTCAGTCCTCAATCCTCAGTCCTCAATGATCAATCCTCAATCCTCAATCCTCAATCGTAAGTCTTCAATCCTCAATACTCAATCTTCAATCATCAATCCTCAATCCTCATTTCTCAATGCTCTATCCTCAGTCCTCAGTCCTCAAACCTCAATCCTCAACCGTCAGCCCCCATCCTCAATCCTCAATCCTCAATCTTCAATCCTCAATCCTCAATCCTCAATACTCAATCTTCAATCCTCAATCCTTAGTCCTCAAACCTCAATTCTGAATCCTCAATCCTGAATCGTCAATCTTCAGACCTCAGTTCTCAACAATCTGTTGTCAATCCCCAATCCTCAATAGAATATCCTCAATTCAAGGCTTTCAATTGTCAATACTCAATCTGCAATCTTCAAACCTCTATCCACAAACATCAATTCTCATCACTCAACACTCAATCCTCAGTCCTCAATCATCAATCCTCAATCTTCAATACTCAATCCTCAATCCTCAATCCTCAATCCTCATTCCTCAATCATCAATCCTCAATCTTCAACACTCAATCCTCAATCCTCAATCGTCAGTCTTCTATCCTCAATACTCAATCTTCAATCCTCAACACTGAATCCTCTATCCTCAATACTCAATCCTCATTCTTCAATCCTCAATACCCAATCCTCAATATTCAATCCTCAATCCTCAATCCTCAGTCCTCAATCCTCAATCCTCAATCCTTAGTCCTCAAACCTCAATTCTGAATCCTCAATCCTGAATCGTCAATCTTCAGACCTAAGTTCTCAACAATCTGTTGTCAATCCTCAATCCTCAATAGAATATCCTCAATTCAAGGTTTTCAATTGTCAATACTCAATCTGCAATCTTCAAACCTCTATCCACAAACATCAATTCTCATCACTCAACACTCAATCCTCAGTCCTCAATCATCAATCCTCAATCTTCAATACTCAATCCTCAATCCTCAATCCTCAATCCTCATTCCTCAATCATCAATCCTCAATCTTCAACACTCAATCCTCAATCCTCAATCGTCAGTCTTCAATCCTCAATACTCAATCTTCAATCCTCAATCCTCAAACCTCAATCCTCAATCCTCATTCTTCGATCCTCAATACCCAATACTCAATCTTCAATCCTCAATCCTCAATCCTCATTTCTCAATGCTCCATCCTCAGTCCTCAGTCCTCAAACCTCAATCCTGAACCGTCAGCCCCCATCCTCAATCCTCAATTCTCAATCTTCAATCCTCAACACTCAATCCTCAATCCTCAATCCTCAATCCTCATTCATCAATCCTCACTACCCAATCCTCAATCTTCAATCCTCAATCCTCAATCCTCAATACTCAATCTTCAATCCTCAATCCTTAGTCCTCAAACCTCAATTCTGAATCCTCAATCCTGAATCGTCAATCTTCAGACCTAAGTTCTCAACAATCTGTTGTCAATCCTCAATCCTCAATAGAATATCCTCAATTCAAGGTTTTCAATTGTCAATACTCAATCTGCAATCTTCAAACCTCTATCCACAAACATCAATTCTCATCACTCAACACTCAATCCTCAGTCCTCAATCATCAATCCTCAATCTTCAATACTCAATCCTCAATCCTCAATCCTCAATCCTCATTCCTCAATCATCAATCCTCAATCTTCAACACTCAATCCTCAATCCTCAATCGTCAGTCTTCTATCCTCAATACTCAATCTTCAATCCTCAACACTCAATCCTCTATCCTCAATCCTCAATCCTCATTCTTCAATCCTCAATACCCAATCCTCAATCTTTAATCCTCAATCCTCAATCCTCAGTCCTCAATCCTCAATCCTCAATCTCAGTCTTCAATCCTCAATACTCAATCTTCAACCCTCAATCCTCAAACCTCAATCCTCAATCCTCATTCTTCGATCCTCAATACCCAATACTCAATCTTCAATCCTCAACCATCAATGCTCAATTCTCAATACTCAATAGAATATCCTGAATTCTCAGGATTCAATACCCAAACCTCAATCCTCAGCCCTCAGCCCTCATCCTCCACCCTCAATACTCAATCCTCAATCCTGAATCTTCAATCCTCTATATTCAATCTTCAATCATCAATAGTCAATCCTCAATCCTCAGTGATCAATACTCAATCGTCAATACTGAATCCTCAATCCTCAATCCTCAATCCTCAATCCTCAATCCTCAATCCTCATTTCTCAAACCTCAATCCTCAACCCTCAATCCTCATCCTCAATTATCAATTCTCAATCCTCAACCCTGAATTCTCAATCTTCAATCCTCAATAATCAATCTCCTATCCTAGATCCTCAATCCACAACCCTCAACCTTCAATCCTCAATACTGAATCTTCAATCCTCAATCCTCAATCCTCAATCCTTAATCCTCAATCGTCAATCTTCAGTCCTCAATACTCAATCTTCAATCCTCAATCCTCAATCCTCAATCCTCAATCCTCAATCCTCAATCCTCAATCCTCAATCCTCAAACCTCAATCGTCAATCCTCATTCTTCAATCCTCAATACCCAATCCTCAATCTTCAATCCTCAATCTTCAATCCTCAATTCTCAATCCTCAATCCTTAACCATCAGACCTCAAACATCAATATTCAACCCTCAGTCCTCGTCCTCCAAACATAACACTCAATCCTCAGTCCTCAATATTCAATCATCAATATTCAATCTTCAATCCTCAATCCTCAATCCTCAATCCTCAACCTTCAACCCTTAATAATCAATTTTCAATCCTCAATCCTCAATACTCAGTCATCAATCCTCAATCTTCAATACTCAATCCTCAATCCTCAATCCTCTATCGTCAATCCTCAAGCCTCAGTCCTCACTATCAGTTCTCAATTCTCAATCCTCAATCCTCAGTCCTCCATCCTCAGTCCACAATGATCAATCCTCAATCCTCAAATCTTCAATCCTCAATACTCAACGTTCAATCCTCAATACTCAATCCTCAATCGTCAATCTTCAGTCCTCAATACTCAATCCTCAATCCTCAATCTTCAATCGTCAATACTCATTCTTCAATCCTCAATCCTCAACCCTCAACCCTCAATTTTCATTCCTCAATCCTCAATCCTCAATCCTCAATACTCATTCTTCAATCCTCAATACCCAATCCTCAATCTTCAATCCTCAATCCTCTATCCTCAATTCTCAATCCTCAATCCTCAGTCCTCAGTCCTCAAACCTCAATCCTCAACACTCAGCCCTCATCCTCAATCCTAAATCCTCAATCCTCAATCCTCAGCCCTCAGTCCTCAAACCTCAATGCTCAATCCTCAATCCCCAATCCTCAATCCTCAATCCTCAATCATCATTCCTCAATCTTCAATACGCAATCCTCAATCCTCAATCCTCAATCCTCTATATTCAACACTCAACCCTCAACTATCAATCCTCAATACTCAACCATCAATCCTCAATTCTCAATACTCAATAGAACATCCTGAATTCTGATGGTTCAATACTCAATCCAGAATATTCAATAATCAAATCTCAAACCTCAAGCATCAATTCTCAGCACTCAATCCTCAACACTCAGTCCTCTCTCTTCAATCCTACATCCTCAACCCTCAATCCTCAAGCGTCAATCCTCAATACTCAATCCTCAATCCTCAATCATCAATCCTCAATCTTCAATACTCAATCCTCAATCCTCAATTCTCAATCCTCAATCCTCAATCCTCAATCCTCGATCCTCATTCTTCAATCCTCAATACCCAATCCTCAATCTTCAATCCTCAATCCTCAATCCTCAATTCTCAACCCTTAATCCTCATTCCATAGTCCTCAAACCTCAATCCTCAACCCTCAGCCCTCATCCTCCATCCTCAATCCTCAATCCTCAATCGTGAATCTTCAATCCTCAATATTCAATCTTCAATCCTCAATCCTCAATCCTCAATCCTCAATCCTCAATCCTCAGTGATCAAAACTCAATCTTCAATTCTCAATCCTCAACAACCAATCCTCAATCCTCAATCCTCAATCCCCAATCCTCAATCCTCAATCCTCAATCATCATTCCTCAATCATCAATACTCAATCCTCAATCCTCAATCCTCTATATTCAACACTCAACCCTCAACCATCAATCCTCAATACTCAACCATCAATCCTCAATTCTCAATACTCAATAGAACATCCTGAATTCTGATGGTTCAATACTCAATCCAGAATATTCAATAATCAAATCTCAAACCTCAAGCATCAATCCTCAACACTCAATCCTCAACACTCAGTCCTCTCTCTTCAATCCTACATCCTCAACCCTCAATCCTCAAGCGTCAATCCTCAATACTCAATCCTCAATGCTCAATCATCAATCCTCAATCTTCAATACTCAATCCTCAATCCTCAATTCTCAATCCTCAATACTCAACCATCAATCCTAAATGCTCAATGATCAATAGAATATCCTGAATTCTCAGGATTCTATACTCAAACCTCAATCCTCAACCCTCAGCCCTCATTCTCAATCCTCAATCCTCAACCCTCAATCTTCAATCATCAATACTCAATCTTGAATCCTCAATACTCAATCCTCAATCGTCAATCCTCAATTCCCAATCCTCAATTTTCAATGCTCAATCCTCAATCCTCAATCCTCAATCCTCAATCCTCATTCATCAATCCTCACTACCCAATCCTCAATCTTCAATCCTCAATCCTCAATCCTCAATTCTCAATCCTCTATCTTCAATCCTCAATACTAAATCTTCAATCCTCAATCCTCAATCCTCAATCCTCAATCCTCAATCCTCATTCTACAATCCTCAATACTCAATCTTGAATCATCAATCCTCAACTCTCAATCCTCAACCCTCAATCCTCAATCGTCACTCCTCAGACCCCAATCCTCAATCTTCAATCCTCAGTCCTCAATCCTCAATCCTCAAACCTCAATCCTCAATACTCAATCCTCAATCATCAATCCTCAATCTTCAATACTCAATACTCAATCCTCAATCCCCAATCCTCAATCCACAATCATCAATCCTCAACCTTCAATACTCATTCCTCAATCCTCAATCTTCAATCCTCAATACTAAACCATCAATCCTCAGTTCTCAACACTCAATAGAATATCCTGAATTCTCAGGGTTCAATACTCAAACCTCAATGCTCAACCCTCAGCCCTGATCCTCCGCCCTCAATCCTCAATCCTCAATCCTCAATCTTGAGCCCCCGATACTCATTTTTCAATCCTCAATCCTCAATCCTCAATCCTCAATCCTCAATCCTCAGTCATCAATACTCAATCTTCAATACTCAATCCTCAATCCTCAATCCTCAATCCTCAATCCTCAATCCTCAATCCTCAATCCTCAATCCTCATTCCTCAAACCTCAATCTTCAATCCTCAATCCTCAAACCTCAATCCTCAATCCTCATTCTTCGATCCTCAATACCCAATACTCAATCTTCAATCCTCAATCCTCAATCCTCATTTCTCAATGCTCTATCCTCAGTCCTCAGTCCTCAAACCTCAATCCTGAACCGTCAGCCCCCATCCTCAATCCTCAATCCTCAATCTTCAATCCTCAATCCTCAATCCTCAATACTCAATCTTCAATCCTCAATCCTTAATACTCAAACCTCAATTCTGGATCCAAAATCCTGAATCCTCAATCTTCAGACCTCAGTCCTCAACAATCTGTTGTCAATCCTCAATCCTCAATAGAATATTCTCAATTCAAAGTTTTCAATACTCAATACTCAATCTGCAATCTTCAAACCTCTATCCACAAACATCTATTCTCATCACTCAACACTCAACACTCAGTCCTCAATGTTCAATCCTCAATCCTCACTTCCCAATCTTCAATCCTCAATACTGAATCTTCAATCCTCAATCCTCAATCCACAATCCTCAGTCCTCAAACCTCAATTCTGAATCCTCAATCCTGAGTCCTCAATCTTCGGCCCTCAGTCCTCAACAATCAATTGTCAATCCTCAATCCACAATAGAATATCCTCAATTCATAGCTTTCAATACTCAATACTCAGACTGCAATCTTCAAACCTCTATCCACAAACATCAATTCTCATCACTCAACACTCAACACTCAGTCCTCAACGTTCAATCCTCAATCCTCAATCCCCAATCCTCAATCCTCAGTCCTCAATCATCAATCCTCAATCTTCAACACTCAATCCTCAATCCCCAATCCTCAATCCTCATTCCTCAACCATCAATCCTTAATCTTCAATACTCAATCCTCAATCCTCAGTCGTCAGTCTTCTATCCTCAATACTCAATCTTCAATCCTCAACACTCAATCCTCAATCCTCAATCCTCAATCCTCATTCTTCAATCCTCAATACCCAATCCTCAATCATCAATCTTCAATCCTCAATCCTCAGTCCTCAATCCTCTATCCTCAATCGTCAGTCTTCAATCCTCAATACTCAATTTTCAATCCTCAATCCTCAAACCTCAATCCTCAATCCTCGTTCTTCAATCCTCAATACCCAATACTCAATCTTCGATCATCAATCCTCAATCCTCATTTCTCAATACTCTATCCTCAGTCCTCAGTCCTCAAACCTCAATCCTCAACCGTCAGCCCCCATCCTCAATCCTCAATCCTCAATCTTCAATCCTCAATCCTCAATCCTCAATACTCAATCTTCAACCCTCAATCCTTAGTCCTCAAACCTCAATTCTGAATCCTCAATCCTGAATCCTCAATCTTCAGACCTCAGTCCTCAACAATCTGTTGTCAATACTCAATCCTCAATAGAATATCATCAAGTCAAGGTTTTCAATAGTCAATACTCAATCTGCAATCTTCAAACCTCTATCCACAAACATCAATTCTCATCACTCAACACTCAATCCTCAGTCCTCAATCATCAGTCCTCAATCTTCAATACTCAATCCTCAATCCTCAATCCTCAATCCTCATTCCACAATCATCAATCCTCAATCTTCAACACTCAATCCTCAATCCTCAATCGTCAGTCTTCTATCCTCAATACTCAATCTGCAATCCTCAACACTCAATCCTCAATCCTCAATCCTCAATCCTCATTCTTCAATCCTCAATACCCAATCCTCAATCATCAATCTTCAATCCTCAATCCTCAGTCCTCAATCCTCTATCCTCAATCGTCAGTCTTCAATCCTCAATACTCAGTCTTCAATCCTCAATCCTCAAACCTCAATCCTCAATCCTCGTTCTTCAATCCTCAATACACAATACTCAATCTTCAATCATCAATCCTCAATCCTCATTTCCCAATGCTCTATCCTCAGTCCTCAGTCCTCAAACCTCAATCCTCAACCGTCAGCCCCCATCCTCAATCCTCAATCCTCAATCTTCAATCCTCAATCCTCAATCCTCAATACTGAATCTTCAATCCTCAATCCTTAATCCTCAAACCTCAATTCTGGATCCAAAATCCTGAATCCTCAATCTTCAGACCTCAGTCCTCAACAATCTGTTGTCAATCCTCAATCCTCAATAGAATATTCTCAATTCAAAGTTTTCAATACTCAATACTCAATCTGCAATCTTCAAACCTCTATCCACAAACATTTATTCTCATCACTCAACACTCAACACTCAGTCCTCAATGTTCAATCCTCAATCCTCATTTCCCAATCTTCAATCCTCAATACTGAATCTTCAATACTCAATCCTCAATCCACAATCCTCAGCCCTCAGTCCTCAATCCTCAATCCTCAATCCTCAATCCCCAATCCTCAATCCTTAGTCCTCAATCAACAATCCACAATCATCAACACTCAATCCTCAATCCTCAATCCTCAATCCTCATTCCTCAATCATCAATCCTTAATCTTCAATACTCAATCCTCAATCCTCAATCGTCAGTCTTCTATCCTCAATACTCAATCTGCAATCCTCAACACTCAATCCTCAATCCTCAATCCTCAATCCTCATTCTTCAATCCTCAATACCCAATCCTCAATCATCAATCTTCAATCCTCAATCCTCAGTCCTCAATCCTCTATCCTCAATCGTCAGTCTTCAATCCTCAATACTCAGTCTTCAATCCTCAATCCTCAAACCTCAATCCTCAATCCTCGTTCTTCAATCCTCAATACACAATACTCAATCTTCAATCATCAATCCTCAATCCTCATTTCCCAATGCTCTATCCTCAGTCCTCAGTCCTCAAACCTCAATCCTCAACCGTCAGCCCCCATCCTCAATCCTCAATACTCAATCTTCAATCCTCAATCCTCAATGCTCAATACTCAATCTTCAATCCTCAATCCTTAGTCCTCAAACTTCAATTCTGAATCCTCAATCCTGAATCCTCAATCTTCAGACCTCAGTCCTCAACAATCTGTTGTCAATCCTCAATCCTCAATAGAATATCATCAATTCAAGGTTTTCAATAGTCGATACTCAATCTGCAATCTTCAAACCTCTATCCACAAACATCAATTCTCATCACTCAACACTCAATCCTCAGTCCTCAATCATCAATCCTCAATCTTCAATACTCAATCCTCAATCCTCAATCCTCAATCCTCATTCCTCAATCATCAATCCTCAATCTTCAACACTCAATCCTCAATCCTCAATCGTCAGTCTTCTATCCTCAATACTCAATCTTCAATACTCAACACTCAATCCTCTATCCTCAATCCTCAATCCTCATTCTTCAATCCTCAATACCCAATCCTCAATCTTCAATCCTCAATCCTCAATTCTCAGTCCTCAATCCTCAATCCTCAAACGTCAGTCTTCAATCCTCAATACTCAATCTTCAATCCTCAATCCTCTAACCTCAATCCTCAATCCTCATTCTTCGATCCTCAATACCCAATACTCAATCTTCAATCCTCAATACTCAATCCTCATTTCTCAATGCTCTATCCTCAGTCCTCAGTCCTCAAACCTCAATCCTGAACCGTCAGCCCCCATCCTCAATCCTCAATCCTCAATCTTCAATCCTCAATCCTCAATCCTCAATACTCAATCTTCAATCCTCAATCCTTAGTCCTCAAACCTCAATTCTGGATCCAAAATCCTGAATCCTCAATCTTCAGCACTCAGTCCTCAACAATCTGTTGTCAATCCTCAATCCTCAATAGAATATCCTCAATTCAAAGTTTTCAATACTCAATACTCAATCTGCAATCTTCAAACCTCTATCCACAAACATAAATTCTCATCACTCAACACTCAACACTCAGTCCTCAATGTTCAATCCTCAATCCTCAAACCTCAATCTTCAATCCTTAATAATCAATTTTCAATCCTCAATCCTCAATACTCAGTCATCAATCCTCAATCTTCAATACTCAATCCTCAATCCTCAATCCTGTATCCTCAATCCTCAACCCTCAGACCTCATTATCAGTTCTCAATTCTCAATTCTCAATCCTCAGTCCTCAATCCTCAGTCCTCAATGATCAATCCTCAATCCTCAATCTTCAATCCTCAATACTCAATCTTCAATCCTCAATCCTCAATCCTCAATCGTCAAACTTCAGTCCTCAATACTCAATCCTCAGTCCTCAATCTTCAATCGTCAATACTCATCCTTCAATCCTCAATCCTCAACCCTCAACCCTCAATTTTCATTCCTCAATCCTCAATCCTCAATCCTCAATCCTCATTCTTCAATCCTCAATACCCAATCCTCAATCTTCAATCCTCAATCCTCAATCCTCAATTCTCAATCCTCAAACCTCAGTCCTCAGTCCTCAGACCTCAATCCTCAACCCTCAGCCCTCATCCTCAATACTGAATCCTCAATTCACAATCCTCAGTCCTCAGTCCTCAAACCTCAATCCTCAATCCTCTATCCCCAATCCTCAATCCTCAGTCCTCAATCACCAATCCTCAATCTTCAATACTCAATCCTCAATCCTCAATCCTCAATCCTCATTCCTCAATCATCAATCCTTAATCTTCAATACTCAATCCTCAATCCTCAATCGTCAGTCTTCTATCCTCAATACTCAATCTTCAATCCTCAACACTCAATCCTCAATCCTCAATCCTCAATCCTCATTCTTCAATCCTCAATACCCAATCCTCAATCATCAATCTTCAATCCTCAATCCTGAGTCCTCAATCCTCAATCCTCAATCGTCAGTCTACAATCCTCAATACTCAATGTTCAATCCTCAGTCCTCAAACCTCAATCCTCAATCCTCATTCTTCAATCCTCAATACCCAATACTCAATCTTCAATCATCAATCCTCAATCCTCATTTCTCAATGCTCTATCCTCAGTCCTCAGTCCTCAAACCTCAATCCTGAACCGTCAGCCCCCATCCTCAATCCTCAATACTCAATCTTCAATCCTCAATCCTCAATCCTCAATACTCAATCTTCAATCCTCAATCCTTAATCCTCAAACCTCAATTCTGGATCCAAAATCCTGAATCCTCAATCTTCAGACCTCAGTCCTCAACAATCTGTTGTCAATCCTCAATCCTCAATAGAATATTCTCAATTCAAAGTTTTCAATACTCAATACTCAATCTGCAATCTTCAAACCTCTATCCACAAACATCTATTCTCATCACTCAACACTCAACACTCAGTCCTCAATGTTCAATCCTCAATCCTCACTTCCCAATCTTCAATCCTCAATACTGAATCTTCAATCCTCAATCCTCAATCCACAATCCTCAGTCCTCAAACCTCAATTCTGTATCCTCAATCCTGAGTCCTCAATCTTCGGCCCTCAGTCCTCAACAATCAATTGTCAATCCTCAATCCTCAATAGAATATCCTCAATTCATAGCTTTCAATACTCAATACTCAGACTGCAATCTTCAAACCTCTATCCACAAACATCAATTCTCATCACTCAACACTCAACACTCAGTCCTCAACGTTCAATCCTCAATCCTCAATCCCCAATCCTCAATCCTCAGTCCTCAATCATCAATCCTCAATCTTCAACACTCAATCCTCAATCCCCAATCCTCAATCCTCATTCCTCAACCATCAATCCTTAATCTTCAATACTCAATCCTCAATCCTCAATCGTCAGTCTTCTATCCTCAATACTCAATCTTCAATCCTCAACACTCAATCCTCAATCCTCAATCCTCAATCCTCATTCTTCAATCCTCAATACCCAATCCTCAATCATCAATCTTCAATCCTCAATCCTCAGTCCTCAATCCTCTATCCTCAATCGTCAGTCTTCAATCCTCAATACTCAATTTTCAATCCTCAATCCTCAAACCTCAATACTCAATCCTCGTTCTTCAATCCTCAATACCCAATACTCAATCTTCGATCATCAATCCTCAATCCTCATTTCTCAATGCTCTATCCTCAGTCCTCAGTCCTCAAACCTCAATCCTGAACCGTCAGCCCCCATCCTCAATCCTCAATCCTCAATCTTCAATCCTCAATCCTCAATCCTCAATACTCAATCTTCAATCCTCAATCCTTAGTCCTCAAACCTCAATTCTGGATCCAAAATCCTGAATCCTCAATCTTCAGCACTCAGTCCTCAACAATCTGTTGTCAATCCTCAATCCTCAATAGAATATCCTCAATTCAAAGTTTTCAATACTCAATACTCAATCTGCAATCTTCAAACCTCTATCCACAAACATAAATTCTCATCACTCAACACTCAACACTCAGTCCTCAATGTTCAATCCTCAATCCTCAAACCTCAATCTTCAATCCTTAATAATCAATTTTCAATCCTCAATCCTCAATACTCAGTCATCAATCCTCAATCTTCAATACTCAATCCTCAATCCTCAATCCTGTATCCTCAATCCTCAACCCTCAGACCTCATTATCAGTTCTCAATTCTCAATTCTCAATCCTCAGTCCTCAATCCTCAGTCCTCAATGATCAATCCTCAATCCTCAATCTTCAATCCTCAATACTCAATCTTCAATCCTCAATCCTCAATCCTCAATCGTCAAACTTCAGTCCTCAATACTCAATCCTCAGTCCTCAATCTTCAATCGTCAATACTCATCCTTCAATCCTCAATCCTCAACCCTCAACCCTCAATTTTCATTCCTCAATCCTCAATCCTCAATCCTCAATCCTCATTCTTCAATCCTCAATACCCAATCCTCAATCTTCAATCCTCAATCCTCAATCCTCAATTCTCAATCCTCAAACCTCAGTCCTCAGTCCTCAGACCTCAATCCTCAACCCTCAGCCCTCATCCTCAATACTGAATCCTCAATTCACAATCCTCAGTCCTCAGTCCTCAAACCTCAATCCTCAATCCTCTATCCCCAATCCTCAATCCTCAGTCCTCAATCACCAATCCTCAATCTTCAATACTCAAGCCTCAATCCTCAATCCTCAATCCTCATTCCTCAATCATCAATCCTTAATCTTCAATACTCAATCCTCAATCCTCAATCGTCAGTCTTCTATCCTCAATACTCAATCTTCAATCCTCAACACTCAATCCTCAATCCTCAATCCTCAATCCTCATTCTTCAATCCTCAATACCCAATCCTCAATCATCAATCTTCAATCCTCAATCCTGAGTCCTCAATCCTCAATCCTCAATCGTCAGTCTACAATCCTCAATACTCAATGTTCAATCCTCAGTCCTCAAACCTCAATCCTCAATCCTCATTCTTCAATCCTCAATACCCAATACTCAATCTTCAATCATCAATCCTCAATCCTCATTTCTCAATGCTCTATCCTCAGTCCTCAGTCCTCAAACCTCAATCCTCAACCGTCAGCCCCCATCCTCAATCCTCAATACTCAATCTTCCATCCTCAATCCTCAATACTCAATCTTCAATCCTCAATCCTTAGTCCTCAAACCTCAATTCTGAATCCTCAATCCTGAATCCTCAATCTTCAGACCTCAGTCCTCAACAATCTGTTGTCAATCCTCAATCCTCAATAGAATATCCTCAATTCAAAGTTTTCAATAGTCAATACTCAATCTGCAATCGTCAAACCTCTATCCACAAACATCAATTCTCATCACTCAACACTCAATCCTCAGTCCTCAATCATCAATCCTCAATCTTCAATACTCAATCCTCAATCCTCAATGCTCAATCCTCATTCCTCAATCATCAGTCCTCAATCTTCAATACTCAATCCTCAATCCTCAATCCTCAATCCTCAATCCTCAATCCTCAATCCTCAATCCTCAATCCTCAATCCTCATTCCTCAAACCTCAATCTTCAATCCTCAATCCTCAAACCTCAATCCTCAATCCTCATTCTTCGATCCTCAATACCCAATACTCAATCTTCAATCCTCAATCCTCAATCCTCATTTCTCAATGCTCTATCCTCAGTCCTCAGTCCTCAAACCTCAATCCTGAACCGTCAGCCCCCATCCTCAATCCTCAATCCTCAATCTTCAATCCTCAATCCTCAATCCTCAATACTCAATCTTCAATCCTCAATCCTTAATCCTCAAACCTCAATTCTGGATCCAAAATCCTGAATCCTCAATCTTCAGACCTCAGTCCTCAACAATCTGTTGTCAATCCTCAATCCTCAATAGAATATTCTCAATTCAAAGTTTTCAATACTCAATACTCAATCTGCAATCTTCAAACCTCTATCCACAAACATCTATTCTCATCACTCAACACTCAACACTCAACACTCAGTCCTCAATGTTCAATCCTCAATCCTCACTTCCCAATCTTCAATCCTCAATACTGAATCTTCAATCCTCAATCCTCAATCCACAATCCTCAGTCCTCAAACCTCAATTCTGAATCCTCAATCCTGAGTCCTCAATCTTCGGCCCTCAGTCCTCAACAATCAATTGTCAATCCTCAATCCTCAATAGAATATCCTCAATTCATAGCTTTCAATACTCAATACTCAGACTGCAATCTTCAAACCTCTATCCACAAACATCAATTCTCATCACTCAACACTCAACACTCAGTCCTCAACGTTCAATCCTCAATCCTCAATCCCCAATCCTCAATCCTCAGTCCTCAATCATCAATCCTCAATATTCAACACTCAATCCTCAATCCCCAATCCTCAATCCTCATTCCTCAACCATCAATCCTTAATCTTCAATACTCAATCCTCAATCCTCAATCGTCAGTCTTCTATCCTCAATACTCAATCTTCAATCCTCAACACTCAATCCTCAATACTCAATCCTCAATCCTCATTCTTGAATCCTCAATACCCAATCCTCAATCATCAATCTTCAATCCTCAATCCTCAGTCCTCAATCCTCTATCCTCAATCGTCAGTCTTCAATCCTCAATACTCAATTTTCAATCCTCAATCCTCAAACCTCAATCCTCAATCCTCGTTCTTCAATCCTCAATACCCAATACTCAATCTTCGATCATCAATCCTCAATCCTCATTTCTCAATGCTCTATCCTCAGTCCTCAGTCCTCAAACCTCAATCCTCAACCGTCAGCCCACATCCTCAATCCTCAATCCTCAATCTTCAATCCTCAATCCTCAATCCTCAATACTCAATCTTCAACCCTCAATCCTTAGTCCTCAAACCTCAATTCTGAATCCTCAATCCTGAATCCTCAATCTTCAGACCTCAGTCCTCAACAATCTGTTGTCAATCCTCAATCCTCAATAGAATATCATCAATTCAAGGTTTTCAATAGTCAATACTCAATCTGCAATCTTCAAACCTCTATCCACAAACATCAGTTCTGATCACTCAACACTCAATCCTCAGTCCTCAATCAGCAATCCTCAATCTTCAATACTCAATCCTCAATCCTCAATCCTCAATCCTCATTCCACAATCATCAATCCTCAATCTTCAACACTCAATCCTCAATCCTCAATCGTCAGTCTTCTATCCTCAATACTCAATCTTCAATACTCAACACTCAATCCTCTATCCTCAATCCTCAATCCTCATTCTTCAATCCTCAATACCCAATCCTCAATCTTCAACCCTCAATCCTCAATTCTCAGTCCTCAATCCTCAATCCTCAATCGTCAGTCTTCAATCCTCAATACTCAATCTTCAATCCTCAATCCTCAAACCTCAATCCTCAATACTCATTCTACGATCCTCAATACCCAATGCTCAATCTTCAATCCTCAATACTCAATCCTCATTTCTCAATGCTCTATCCTCAGTCCTCAGTCCTCAAACCTCAGTCCTGAACCGTCAGCCCCCATCCTCAATCCTCAATCCTCAATCTTCAATCCTCAAACCTCAATCCTCAATACACAATCTTCAATATTCAATCTTCAATCCTCAATCCTCAATCCTCAATAATCAATCCTCAATCTTCAATACTCAATCCTCAATCCTCAATCCTCAATCCTCAATCCTTAACCCTCAGACCTCAAACATCAATATTCAACCCTCAGTCCTCGTCCTCAATAAACAACCCTCAATCCTCAGTCCTCAATATTCAATCATCAATATTCAATCTTCAATCCTCAATCCTCAATCCTCAATCATCAATCCTCAATCCTCAATCCTCAATCCTCAATCCTCAATCCTCAAACCTCAATCCTCAATCCTCATTCTTCAATCCTCAATACCCAATCCTCAATCTTCAATCCTCAACCTTCAATCCTCAATTCTCAATCCTCAATCCTTAACCATCAGACCTCAAACCTCAATCCTCAACCCTCAGCCCTCATCCTCAATACTGAATCCTCAATTCTCAATCCTGAATCTTCAATCCTCAGTACTCAATCTTCAATCCTCAATCCTCAGTCCTCAAACCTCAATTCTGAATCCTCAATCCTGAATCCTCAATCTTCGGCCCTCAGTCCTCAACAATCTGTTCTCAATCCTCAATCCTCAATAGAATATCCTCAATTCAAAGTTTTCAATACTCAATACTCAATCTGCAATCTTCAAACCTCTATCCACAAACATCAATTCTCATCACTCAACACTCAACACTCAGTCCTCAATGTTCAATCCTCAATCCTCAATTCCCAATCTTCAATCCTCAATACTGAATCTTCAATACTCAATCCTCAATCCACAATCCTCAGCCCTCAGTCCTCAATCCTCAATCCTCAATCCTCAATCCCCAATCCTCAATCCTTAGTCCTCAATCATCAATCCACAATCTTCAACACTCAATCCTCAATACTCAATCCTCAATCCTCATTCCTCAATCATCAATCCTTAATCTTCAATACTCAATCCTCAATCCTCAATCGTCAGTCTTCTATCCTCAATACTCAATCTGCAATCCTCAACACTCAATCCTCAATCCTCAATCCTCAATCCTCATTCTTCAATCCTCAATACCCAATCCTCAATCATCAATCTTCAATCCTCAATCCTCAGTCCTCAATCCTCTATCCTCAATCGTCAGTCTACAATCCTCAATACTCAATCTTCAATCCTCAATCCTCAAACCTCAATCCTCAATCCTCGTTCTTCAATCCTCAATACCCAATACTCAATCTTCAATCATCAATCCTCAATCCTCATTTCTCAATGCTCTATCCTCAGTCCTCAGTCCTCAAACATCAATCCTCAACCGTCAGCCCACATCCTCAATCCTCAATCCTCAATCCTCAATCCTCAATCCTCAATCCTCAATCCTCAATCCTCATTCCTCAAACCTCAATCCACAACCCTCAGTCCTCATCGTCAATTCTCAATTCTCAATCCTCAATCCTCAATCCTCAATCTTCAATCCTTAATAATCAATTTTCAATCCTCAATCCTCAATACTCAGTCATCAATCCTCAATCTTCAATACTCAATCCTCAATCCTCAATCCTCTACCCTCAATCCTCAACCCTCAGTCCTCATTATCAGTTCTCAATTCTCAATCCTCAACCCTCAGTCCTCATTATCAGTTCTCAATTCTCAATCCTCAATCCTCAGTCCTCAATCCTCAGTCCTCAATGATCAATCCTCAATCCTCAATCCTCAATCGTCAGTCTTCAATCCTCAATACTCAATCTTCAATCATCAATCCTCAATCCTCATTTCTCAATGCTCTATCCTCAGTCCTCAGTCCTCAAACCTCAATCCTCAACCGTCAGCCCCCATCCTCAATCCTCAATCCTCAATCTTCAATCCTCAATCCTCAATCCTCAATACTCAATCTTCAATCCTCAATCCTTAGTCCTCAAACCTCAATTCTGAATCCTCAATCCTGAATCGTCAATCTTCAGACCTCAGTCCTCAACAATCTGTTGTCAATCCTCAATCCTCAATAGAATATCCTCAATTCAAGGTTTTCAATTGTCAATACTCAATCTGCAATCTTCAAACCTCTATACACAAACATCAATTCTCATCACTCAACACTCAATCCTCAGTCCTCAATCATCAATCCTCAATCTTCAATACTCAATCCTCAATCCTCAATCCTCAATCCTCATTCCTCAATCATCAATCCTCAATCTTCAACACTCAATCCTCAATCCTCAATCGTCGGTCTTCTATCCTCAATACTCAATCTTCAATCCTCAACACTCAATCCTCTATCCTCAATCCTCAATCCTCATTCTTCAATCCTCAATACCCAATCCTCAATCTTCAATCCTCAATCCTCAATCCTCAGTCCTCAATCCTCAATCCTCAATCGTCAGTCTTCAATCCTCAATACTCAATCTTCAATCCTCAATCCTCAAACCTCAATCCTCAATCCTCATTCTTCGATCCTCAATACCCAATACTCAATCTTCAATCCTCAATCCTCAATCCTCATTTCTCAATGCTCCATCCTCAGTACTCAGTCCTCAAACCTCAATCCTGAACCGTCAGCCCCCATCCTCAATCCTCAATCCTCAATCTTCAATCCTCAATCCTCAATCCTCAATACTCAATCTTCAATCCTCAATCCTTAGCCCTCAAACCTCAATTCTGGATCCAAAATCCTGAATCCTCAATCTTCAGACCTCAGTCCTCAACAATCTGTTGTCAATCCTCAATCCTCAATAGAACATTCTCAATTCAAAGTTTTCAATACTCAATACTCAATCTGCAATCTTCAAACCTCTATCCACAAACATCAATTCTCATCACTGAACACTCAACACTCAGTCCTCAATGTTCAATCCTCAATCCTCAATTCCCAATCTTCAATCCTCAATACTGAATCTTCAATCCTCAATCCTCAATCCACAATCCTCAGTCCTCAAACCTCAATTCTGAATCCTCAATCCTGAGTCCCCAATCTTCGGCCCTCAGTCCTCAACAATCAATTGTCAATCCTCAATCCTCAATAGAATATCCTCAATTCACAGCTTTCAATACTCAATACTCAAACTGCAATCTTCAAACCTCTATCCACAAACATCAATTCTCATCACTCAACCCTCAACACTCAGTCCTCAACGTTCAATCCTCAATCCTCAATCCCCAATCCTCAATCGTCAATCTTCAATCCTCAATACTCAATCTTCAATACTCAATCCTCAATCCTCAATGCTCAATCCTCATTCTTCAATCCTCAGTACCCAAACCTGAATCTTCAATCCTCAATCCTCAATCCTCAATCCTCAATCCTCAATCCTCAACCCTCATTTCTCAAACCTCAATCCTCAACCCTCAATCCTCATCCTCAATTATCAATTCTCAATCCTCAACCCTGAATTCTCAATCTTCAATCCTCAATAATCAATCTCCTATCCTAGATCCTCAATCCACAACCCTCAACCTTCAATCCTCAATACTGAATCTTCAATCCTCAATCCTCAATCCTCAATCCTTAATCCTCAATCGTCAATCTTCAGTCCTCAATACTCAATCTTCAATTCTCAATCTTCAATCCTCAATCCTCAATCCTCAATCCTTAACCCTCAGACCTCAAACATCAATATTCAACCCTCAGTCCTCGTCCTCAATAAACAACCCTCAATCCTCAGTCCTCAATATTCAATCATCAATATTCAATCTTCAATCCTCAATCCTCAATCCTCAATCATCAATCCTCATTCTTCAATACTCAATCCTCAATCCTCAATCCTCAATCCTCAATCCTCAATCCTCAATCCTCAATCCTCAAACCTCAATCCTCAATCCTCATTCTTCAATCCTCAATACCAAATCCTCAATCTTCAATCCTCAATCTTCAATCCTCAATTCTCAATCCTCAATCCTTAACCATCAGACATCAAACATCAATATTCAACCCTCAGTCCTCGTACTCCAAACATAAACCTCAATCCTCAGTCCTCAATATTCAATCATCAATGTTCAATCTTCAATCCTCAATCCTCAATCCTCAATCCTCAACCTTCAACCCTTAATAATCAATTTTCAGTCCTCAATCCTCAATACTCAGTCATCAATCCTCTATCTTCACTACTCAATCCTCAATCCTCAATCCTCTATCCTCAATGCTCAACCCTCAGTCCTCATTATCAGTTCGCAATTCTCAATCCTCAATCCTCAGTCCTCAATCCTCAGTCCTCAATGATCAATCCTCAATCCTCAATCTTCAATCCTCAATACTCAATCTTCAATCCTCAATCCTCAATCCTCAATCGTCAATCTTCAGTCCTCAATACTCAATCCTCAATCCTCAATCTTCAATCGTCAATACTCATTCTTCAGTCCTCAATCCTCAACCCTCAACCCTCAATTTTAATTCCTCAATCCTCAATCCTCAATCCTCAATCCTCATTCTTCAGTCCTCAATACCCAATCCTCAATCTTCAATCCTCAATCCTGAATCCTCAATTCTCAATCCTCAATCCTCAGTCCTCAGTCCTCAAACCTCAATCCTCAACCCTCAGCCCTCATCCTCAATACTGAATCCTCAATCCACAATCCTCAGTCCTCAGTCCTCAAACCTCAATCCTCAATCATCTATCCCCAATCCTCAATCCTCAGTCCTCAATCATCAATCCTCAATCTTCAATACTCAATCCTCAATCCTCAATCCTCAATCCTCATTCCTCAATCATCAACCCTCAATCTTCAATACTCAATCCTCAATCCTCAATCCTCAATCCTCATTCCTCAAACCTCAATCCTGAACCGTCAGCCCCCATCCTCAATCGTCAATACTCAATCTTCAATCCTCAATCCTCATTCCTCAATACTCAATCTTCAATCCTCAATCCTCAACCCTCAATCCTCAGTACTCAATCCTCAATCGTCAGTCTTCAATCCTCAATACTCAATCTTCTATCCTCAATCCTCAATCCTCAATCCTCAATCCTCAATACTTATTCTTGAATCCTCAATACCCAATACTCAATCTTCAATCCTCAATCCTCAATCCTCAATTCTCAATCCTCTACCTTCAATCCTCAATACTAAATCTTCAATCCTCAATCCTCGATCCTCAATCATCAATCCTCAATCCTCAATCGTCCGTCTTCAATCCTCAATACTCAATCTTCAATCCTCAACACTCAATCCTCAATCCTCAATCCTCAATCCTCATTCATCAATCCTCACTACCCAATCCTCAATCTTCAATCCTCAATCCTCAATAACCAATCCGCAATCATCAGTCTTCAATCCTCAATCCTCAGTCCTCAATCCTCAATCCTCAATCCTCATTCCTCAATCATCAATCCTTAATCTTCAATACTCAATCCTCAATCCTCAATCGTCAGTCTTCTATCCTCAATACTCAATCTTCAATCCTCAACACTCAATCCTCAATCTTCAATCCTCAATCCTCAATCCTCAATTCTCAATCCTCTATCTTCAATCCTCAATACTAAATCTTCAATCCTCAATCCTCAATCCTCAAACCTCAATCCTCAATCCTCATTCTACAATCCTCAATACTCAATCTTGAATCATCAATCCTCAACTCTCAATCCTCAATCCTCAATCCTCTATCGTCACTCCTCAGACCCCAATCCTCAATGTTCAATCCTCAATCCTCAATAACCAATCCTCAATCATCAATCTTCAATCCTCAATCCTCAGTCCTCAATCCTCAATCCTCAATCCTCATTCCTCAATCATCAATCCTTAATCTTCAATACTCAATCCTCAATCCTCAATCGTCAGTATTCTATCCTCAATACTCAATCTTCAATCCTCAACACTCAATCCTCAATCTTCAATCCTCAATCCTCAATCCTCAATTCTCAATCCTCTATCTTCAATCCTCAATACTAAATCTTCAATCCTCAATCCTCAATCCTCAAACCTCAATCCTCAATCCTCATTCTACAATCCTCAATACTCAATCTTGAATCATCAATCCTCAACCCTCAATCCTCAATCCTCAATCCTCTATCGTCACTCCTCAGACCCCAATCCTCAATGTTCAATCCTCAATCCTCAATCCTCAATCCTCAATCCTCAATCCTCAATACTCAATCCTCAATCATCAACCCTCAATCTTCAATACTCAATACTCAATCCTCAATCCCCAATCCTCAATCCACAATCATCAATCCTCAACCTTCACTACTCATTCCTCAATCCTCAATCTTCAATCCTCAATACTCAACCATCAATCCTCAGTTCTCAACACTCAATAGAATATCCTGAATTCTCAGGGTTCAATACTCAAACCTCAATGCTCAACCCTCAGCCCTCATCCTCCGCCCTCAATCCTCAATCCTCAATCCTCAATCTTGAGTCCCCGATACTCAATTTTCAATCCTCAATCCTCAATCCTCAATCCTCAATCCTCAATCATCAGTCATCAATACTCAATCTTCAATACTCAATCCTCAATCCTCAATCCTCAATCCTCAATCCTCAATCCTCAATCCTCATTCCTCAAACCTCAATCCACAACCCTCAGTCCTCATCCTCAATTCTCAATTCTCAATCCTCAATCCTCAATCCTCAATCTTCAATCCTTAATAATCAATTTTCAATCCTCAATCCTCAATACTCAGTCATCAATCCTCAATCTTCAATACTCAATCCTCATTCCTCAATCCTCTATCCTCAATCCTCAACCCTCAGTCCTCATTATCAGTTCTCAATTCTCAATCCTCAACCCTCAGTCCTCATTATCAATTCTCAATTCTCAATCCTCAATCCTCAGAACTCAATCCTCAGTCCTCAATGATCAATCCTCAATCCTCAATCCTCAATCGTAAGTCTTCAATCCTCAATACTCAATCATCAATCCTCAATCCTCATTTCTCAATGCTCTATCCTGAGTCCTCAGTCCACAAACCTCAATCCTCAACCGTCAGCCCCCATCCTCAATCCTCAATCCTCAATCTTCAATCCTCAATACTCAATCCTCAATACTCAATCTTCAATCCTCAATCCTTAGTCCTCAAACCTCAATTCTGAATCCTCAATCCTGAATCGTCAATCTCCAGACCTCAGTTCTCAACAATCTGTTGTCAATCCTCAATCCTCAATAGAATATCCTCAATTCAAGGTTTTCAATTGTCAATACTCAATCTGCAATCTTCAAACCTCTATCCACAAACATCAATCCTCAATCCTCAATCCTCAATCCTCATTCCTCAATCATCAATCCTCAATCTTCAACACTCAATCCTCAATCCTCAATCGTCAGTCTTCTATCCTCAATACTCAATCTTCAATCCTCAACACTCAATCCTCTATCGTCACTCCTCAGACCCCAATCCTCAATGTTCAATCCTCAATCCTCAATCCTCAATCCTCAATCCTCAATCCTCAATACTCAATCCTCAATCATCAATCCTCAATCTTCAATACTCAATACTCAATCCTCAATCCCCAATCCTCAATCCACAATCATCAATCCTCAACCTTCAATACTCATTCCTCAATCCTCAATCTTCAATCCTCAATACTCAACCATCAATCCTCAGTTCTCAGCACTCAATAGAATATCCTGAATTCTCAGGGTTCAATACTCAAACCTCAATGCTCAACCCTCAGCCCTCATCCTCCGCCCTCAATCCTCAATCCTCAATCCTCAATCTTGAGTCCCCGATACTCAATTTTCAATCCTCAATCCTCAATCCTCAATCCTCAATCCTCAATCCTCAGTCATCAATACTCAATCTTCAATACTCAATCCTCAATCCTCAATCCTCAATCCTCAATCCTCAATCCTCAATCCTCATTCCTCAAACCTCATTCCACAACCCTCAGTCCTCATCCTCAATTCTCAATTCTCAATCCTCAATCCTCAATCCTCAATCTTCAATCCTTAATAATCAATTTTCAATCCTTAATCCTCAATACTCAGTCATCAATCCTCAATGTTCAATCCTCAATCCTCAATCCTCAATCCTCTATCCTCAATCCTCAACCCTCAGTCCTCATCCTCAATTCTCAATTCTCAATCCTCAATTCTCAATCCTCAATCTTCAATCCTTAATAATCAATTTTCAATCCTCAATCCTCAATCCTCAAACCTCAATCCTCAATCCTCATTCTACAATCCTCAATACTCAATCTTGAATCATCAATCCTCAACTCTCAATCCTCAATCCTCAATCCTCTATCGTCACTCCTCAGACCCCAATCCTCAATGTTCAATCCTCAATCCTCAATCCTCAATCCTCAATCCTCAATCCTCAATCCTCAATACTCAATCCTCAATCATCAATCCTCAATCTTCAATACTCAATACTCAATCCTCAATCCCCAATCCTCAATCCACAATCATCAATCCTCAACCTTCAATACCCATTCCTCAATCCTCAATCTTCAATCCTCAATACTCAACCATCAATCCTCAGTTCTCAGCACTCAATAGAATATCCTGAATTCTCAGGGTTCAATACTCAAACCTCAATGCTCAACCCTCAGCCCTCATCCTCCGCCCTCAATCCTCAATCCTCAGTCCTCAATCTTGAGTCCCCGATACTCAATTTTCAATCCTCAATCCTCAATCCTCAATCCTCAATCCTCAATCCTCAATCCTCAGTCATCAATACTCAATCTTCAATACTCAATCCTCAATCCTCAATCCTCAATCCTCAATCCTCAATCCTCAATCCTCATTCCTCAAACCTCATTCCACAACCCTCAGTCCTCATCCTCAATTCTCAATTCTCAATCCTCAATCCTCAATCCTCAATCTTCAATCCTTAATAATCAATTTTCAATCCTCAATCCTCAATACTCAGTCATCAATCCTCAATCTTCAATACTCAATCCTCAATCCTCAATCCTCTATCCTCAATCCTCAACCCTCAGTCCTCATTATCAGTTCTCAATTCTCAATCCTCAACCCTCAGTCCTCATTATCAGTTCTCAATTCTCAATCCTCAATCCTCAGTCCTCAATCCTCAGTCCTCAATGATCAATCCTCAATCCTCAATCCTCAATCGTAAGTCTTCAATCCTCAATACTCAATCTTCAATCATCAATCCTCAATCCTCATTTCTCAATGCTCTATCCTCAGTCCTCAGTCCTCAAACCTCAATCCTCAACCGTCAGCCCCCATCCTCAATCCTCAATCCTCAATCTTCAATCCTCAATCCTCAATCCTCAATACTCAATCTTCAATCCTCAATCCTTAGTCCTCAAACCTCAATTCTGAATCCTCAATCCTGAATCGTCAATCTTCAGACCTCAGTTCCCAACAATCTGTTGACAATCCTCAATCCTCAATAGAATATCCTCAATTCAAGGTTTTCAATTGTCAATACTCAATCTGCAATCTTCAAACCTCTATCCACAAACATCAATTCTCATCACTCAACACTCAATCCTCAGTCCTCAATCATCAATCCTCAATCTTCAATACTCAATCCTCAATCCTCAATCCTCAATCCTCATTCCTCAATCATCAATCCTCAATCTTCAACACTCAATCCTCAATCCTCAATCGTCAGTCTTCTATCCTCAATACTCAATCTTCAATACTCAACACTCAATCCTCTATCCTCAATCCTCAATCCTCATTCTTCAATCCTCAATACCCAATCCTCAATCTTCAATCCTCAATCCTCAATTCTCAGTCCTCAATCCTCAATCCTCAATCGTCAGTCTTCAATCCTCAATACTCAATCTTCAATCCTCAATCCTCAAACCTCAATCCTCAATCCTCATTCTTCGATCCTCAATACCCAATACTCAATCTTCAATCCTCAATACTCAATCCTCATTTCTCAATGCTCTATCCTCAGTCCTCAGTCCTCAAACCTCAATCCTGAACCGTCAGCCCCCATCCTCAATCCTCAATCCTCAATCTTCAATCCTCAATCCTCAATCCTCAATACTCAATCTTCAATCCTCAATCCTTAGACCTCAAACCTCAATTCTGGATCCAAAATCCTGAATCCTCAATCTTCAGACCTCAGTCCTCAACAATCTGTTGTCAACCCTCAATCCTCGATAGAATATTCTCAATTCAAAGTTTTCAATACTCAATACTCAATCTGCAATCTTCAAACCTCTATCCACAAACATAAATTCTCATCACTCAACACTCAACACTCAGTCCTCAATGTTCAATCCTCAATCCTCAATTCCCAATCTTCAATCCTCAATACTGAATCTTCAATCCTCAATCCTCAATCCACAATCCTCAGTCCTCAAACCTCAATTCTGAATCCTCAATCCTGAGTACTCAATCTTCGGCCCTCAGTCCTCAACAATCAATTGTCAATCCTCAATCCTCAATAGAATATCCTCAATTCACAGCTTTCAACACTCAATACTCAAACTGCAATCTTCAAACCTCTATCCACAAACATCAATTCCCATCACTCAACCCTCAACACTCAGTCCTCAACGTTCAATCCTCAATCCTCAATCCCCAATCCTCAATCGTCAATCTTCAATCCTCAATACTCAATCTTCAATACTCAATCCTCAATCCTCAATGCTCAATCCTCATTCTTCAATCCTCAGTACCCAAACCTGAATCTTCAATCCTCAATCCTCAATCCTCAATCCTCAATCCTCATTTCTCAAACCTCAATCCTCAACCCTCAATCCTCATCCTCAATTATCAATTCTCAATCCTCAACCCTGAATTCTCAATCTTCAATCCTCAATAATCAATCTCCTATCCTAGATCCTCAATCCACAACCCTCAACCTTCAATCCTCAATACTGAATCTTCAATCCTCAATCCTCAATCCTCAATCCTTAATCCTCAATCGTCAATCTTCAGTCCTCAATACTCAATCTTCAATTCTCAATCTTCAATCCTCAATCCTCAATCCTCAATCCTTAACCCTCAGACCTCAAACATCAATATTCAACCCTCAGTCCTCGTCCTCAATAAACAACCCTCAATCCTCAGTCCTCAATATTCAATCATCAATATTCAATCTTCAATCCTCAATCCTCAATCCTCAATCATCAATCCTCATTCTTCAATACTCAATCCTCAATCCTCAATCCTCAATCCTCAATCCTCAATCCTCAATCCTCAAACCTCAATCCTCAATCCTCATTCTTCAATCCTCAATACCCAATCCTCAATCTTCAATCCTCAATCTTCAATCCTCAATTCTCAATCCTCAATCCTTAACCATCAGACATCAAACATCAATATTCAACCCTCAGTCCTCGTACTCCAAACATAAACCTCAATCCTCAGTCCTCAATATTCAATCATCAATGTTCAATCTTCAATCCTCAATCCTCAATCCTCAATCCTCAACCTTCAACCCTTAATAATCAATTTTCAGTCCTCAATCCTCAATACTCAGTCATCAATCCTCTATCTTCACTACTCAATCCTCAATCCTCAATCCTCTATCCTCAATGCTCAACCCTCAGTCCTCATTATCAGTTCGCAATTCTCAATCCTCAATCCTCAGTCCTCAATCCTCAGTCCTCAATGATCAATCCTCAATCCTCAATCTTCAATCCTCAATACTCAATCTTCAATCCTCAATCCTCAATCCTCAATCGTCAATCTTCAGTCCTCAATACTCAATCCTCAATCCTCAATCTTCAATCGTCAATACTCATTCTTCAGTCCTCAATCCTCAACCCTCAACCCTCAATTTTAATTCCTCAATCCTCAATCCTCAATCCTCAATCCTCATTCTTCAGTCCTCAATACCCAATCCTCAATCTTCAATCCTCAATCCTGAATCCTCAATTCTCAATCCTCAATCCTCAGTCCTCAGTCCTCAAACATCAATCCTCAACCCTCAGCCCTCATCCTCAATACTGAATCCTCAATCCACAATCCTCAGTCCTCAGTCCTCAAACCTCAATCCTCAATCATCTATCCCCAATCCTCAATCCTCAGTCCTCAATCATCAATCCTCAATCTTCAATACTCAATCCTCAATCCTCAATCCTCAATCCTCATTCCTCAATCATCAACCCTTAATCTTCAATACTCAATCCTCAATCCTCAATCGTCAGTCTTCTATCCTCAATACTCAATCTTCAATCCTCAACACTCAATCCTCAATCCTCAATCCTCAATCCTCATTCTTCAATCCTCAATACTCAATCTTCAATCCTCAATCCTCAAACCTCAATCCTCAATCCTCATTCTTCAATCCTCAATACCCAATACTCAATCTTCAATCATCAATCCTCAATCCTCATTTCTCAATGCTCTATCCTCAGTCCTCAGTCCTCAAACCTCAATCCTCAACCGTCAGCCCCCATCCTCAATCCTCAATACTCAATCTTCAATCCTCAATCCTCAATCCTCAATACTCAATCTTCAATCCTCAATCCTTAGTCCTCAAACCTCAATTCTGAATCCTGAATCCTGAATCCTCAATCTTCAGACCTCAGTCCTCAACAATCTGTTGTCAATCCTCAATCCTCAATAGAATATCCTCAATTCAAAGTTTTCAATAGTCAATACTCAATCTGCAATCTTCAAACCTCTATCCACAAAAATCAATTCTCATCACTCAACACTCAATCCTCAGTCCTCAATCATCAACCCTCAATCTTCAATACTCAATCCTCAATCCTCAATCCTCAATCCTCAATCTTCAATCCTCAATCCTCAATCCTCAATACTCAATCTTCAATCCTCAATCCTTAGACCTCAAACCTCAATTCTGGATCCAAAATCCTGAATCCTCAATCTTCAGACCTCAGTCCTCAACAATCTGTTGTCAACCCTCAATCCTCAATAGAATATCCTCAATTCACAGCTTTCAACACTCAATACTCAAACTGCAATCTTCAAACCTCTATCCACAAACATCAATTCCCATCACTCAACCCTCAACACTCAGTCCTCAACGTTCAATCCTCAATCCTCAATCCCCAATCCTCAATCGTCAATCTTCAATCCTCAATACTCAATCTTCAATACTCAATCCTCAATCCTCAATGCTCAATCCTCATTCTTCAATCCTCAGTACCCAAACCTGAATCTTCAATCCTCAATCCTCAATCCTCAATCCTCAATCCTCAATCCTCAATCCTCATTTCTCAAACCTCAATCCTCAACCCTCAATCCTCATCCTCAATTATCAATTCTCAATCCTCAACCCTGAATTCTCAATCTTCAATCCTCAATAATCAATCTCCTATCCTAGATCCTCAATCCACAACCCTCAACCTTCAATCCTCAATACTGAATCTTCAATCCTCAATCCTCAATCCTCAATCCTTAATCCTCAATCGTCAATCTTCAGTCCTCAATACTCAATCTTCAATTCTCAATCTTCAATCCTCAATCCTCAATCCTCAATCCTTAACCCTCAGACCTCAAACATCAATATTCAACCCTCAGTCCTCGACCTCAATAAACAACCCTCAATCCTCAGTCCTCAATATTCAATCATCAATATTCAATCTTCAATCCTCAATCCTCAATCCTCAATCATCAATCCTCATTCTTCAATACTCAATCCTCAATCCTCAATCCTCAATCCCCAATCCTCAATCCTCAATCCTCAATCCTCAAACCTCAATCCTCAATCCTCATTCTTCAATCCTCAATACCCAATCCTCAATCTTCAATCCTCAATCTTCAATCCTCAATTCTCAATCCTCAATCCTTAACCATCAGACATCAAACATCAATATTCAACCCTCAGTCCTCGTACTCCAAACATAAACCTCAATCCTCAGTCCTCAATATTCAATCATCAATGTTCAATCTTCAATCCTCAATCCTCAATCCTCAATCCTCAACCTTCAACCCTTAATAATCAATTTTCAGTCCTCAATCCTCAATACTCAGTCATCAATCCTCTATCTTCACTACTCAATCCTCAATCCTCAATCCTCTATCCTCAATGCTCAACCCTCAGTCCTCATTATCAGTTCGCAATTCTCAATCCTCAATCCTCAGTCCTCAATCCTCAGTCCTCAATGATCAATCCTCAATCCTCAATCTTCAATCCTCAATACTCAATCTTCAATCCTCAATCCTCAATCCTCAATCGTCAATCTTCAGTCCTCAATACTCAATCCTCAATCCTCAATCTTCAATCGTCAATACTCATTCTTCAGTCCTCAATCCTCAACCCTCAACCCTCAATTTTAATTCCTCAATCCTCAATCCTCAATCCTCAATCCTCATTCTTCAGTCCTCAATACCCAATCCTCAATCTTCAATCCTCAATCCTGAATCCTCAATTCTCAATCCTCAATCCTCAGTCCTCAGTCCTCAAACCTCAATCCTCAACCCTCAGCCCTCATCCTCAATACTGAATCCTCAATCCACAATCCTCAGTCCTCAGTCCTCAAACCTCAATCCTCAATCATCTATCCCCAATCCTCAATCCTCAGTCCTCAATCATCAATCCTCAATCTTCAATACTCAATCCTCAATCCTCAATCCTCAATCCTCATTCCTCAATCATCAACCCTTAATCTTCAATACTCAATCCTCAATCCTCAATCGTCAGTCTTCTATCCTCAATACTCAATCTTCAATCCTCAACACTCAATCCTCAATCCTCAATCCTCAATCCTCATTCTTCAATCCTCAATACTCAATCTTCAATCCTCAATCCTCAAACCTCAATCCTCAATCCTCATTCTTCAATCCTCAATACCCAATACTCAATCTTCAATCATCAATCCTCAATCCTCATTTCTCAATGCTCTATCCTCAGTCCTCAGTCCTCAAACCTCAATCCTCAACCGTCAGCCCCCATCCTCAATCCTCAATACTCAATCTTCAATCCTCAATCCTCAATCCTCAATACTCAATCTTCAATCCTCAATCCTTAGTCCTCAAACCTCAATTCTGAATCCTGAATCCTGAATCCTCAATCTTCAGACCTCAGTCCTCAACAATCTGTTGTCAATCCTCAATCCTCAATAGAATATCCTCAATTCAAAGTTTTCAATAGTCAATACTCAATCTGCAATCTTCAAACCTCTATCCACAAAAATCAATTCTCATCACTCAACACTCAATCCTCAGTCCTCAATCATCAACCCTCAATCTTCAATACTCAATCCTCAATCCTCAATCCTCAATCCTCATTCCTCAAACCTCAATCCTGAACCGTCAGCCCCCATCCTCAATCGTCAATACTCAATCTTCAATCCTCAATCCTCATTCCTCAATACTCAATCTTCAATCCTCAATCCTCAACCCTCAATCCTCAGTACTCAATCCTCAATCGTCAGTCTTCAATCCTCAATACTCAATCTTCTATCCTCAATCCTCAATCCTCAATCCTCAATCCTCAATACTTATTCTTGAATCCTCAATACCCAATACTCAATCTTCAATCCTCAATCCTCAATCCTCAATTCTCAATCCTCTACCTTCAATCCTCAATACTAAATCTTCAATCCTCAATCCTCGATCCTCAATCATCAATCCTCAATCCTCAATCGTCCGTCTTCAATCCTCAATACTCAATCTTCAATCCTCAACACTCAATCCTCAATCCTCAATCCTCAATCCTCATTCATCAATCCTCACTACCCAATCCTCAATCTTCAATCCTCAATCCTCAATAACCAATCCTCAATCATCAGTCTTCAATCCTCAATCCTCAGTCCTCAATCCTCAATCCTCAATCCTCATTCCTCAATCATCAATCCTTAATCTTCAATACTCAATCCTCAATCCTCAATCGTCAGTCTTCTATCCTCAATACTCAATCTTCAATCCTCAACACTCAATCCTCAATCTTCAATCCTCAATCCTCAATCCTCAATTCTCAATCCTCTATCTTCAATCCTCAATACTAAATCTTCAATCCTCAATCCTCAATCCTCAAACCTCAATCCTCAATCCTCATTCTACAATCCTCAATACTCAATCTTGAATCATCAATCCTCAACTCTCAATCCTCAATCCTCAATCCTCTATCGTCACTCCTCAGACCCCAATCCTCAATGTTCAATCCTCAATCCTCAATAACCAATCCTCAATCATCAATCTTCAATCCTCAATCCTCAGTCCTCAATCCTCAATCCTCAATCCTCATTCCTCAATCATCAATCCTTAATCTTCAATACTCAATCCCCAATCCTCAATCGTCAGTATTCTATCCTCAATACTCAATCTTCAATCCTCAACACTCAATCCTCAATCTTCAATCCTCAATCCTCAATCCTCAATTCTCAATCCTCTATCTTCAATCCTCAATACTAAATCTTCAATCCTCAATCCTCAATCCTCAAACCTCAATCCTCAATCCTCATTCTACAATCCTCAATACTCAATCTTGAATCATCAATCCTCAACCCTCAATCCTCAATCCTCAATCCTCTATCGTCACTCCTCAGACCCCAATCCTCAATGTTCAATCCTCAATCCTCAATCCTCAATCCTCAATCCTCAATCCTCAATACTCAATCCTCAATCATCAACCCTCAATCTTCAATACTCAATACTCAATCCTCAATCCCCAATCCTCAATCCACAATCATCAATCCTCAACCTTCAATACTCATTCCTCAATCCTCAATCTTCAATCCTCAATACTCAACCATCAATCCTCAGTTCTCAACACTCAATAGAATATCCTGAATTCTCAGGGTTCAATACTCAAACCTCAATGCTCAACCCTCAGCCCTCATCCTCCGCCCTCAATCCTCAATCCTCAATCCTCAATCTTGAGTCCCCGATACTCAATTTTCAATCCTCAATCCTCAATCCTCAATCCTCAATCCTCAATCATCAGTCATCAATACTCAATCTTCAATACTCAATCCTCAATCCTCAATCCTCAATCCTCAATCCTCAATCCTCAATCCTCATTCCTCAAACCTCAATCCACAACCCTCAGTCCTCATCCTCAATTCTCAATTCTCAATCCTCAATCCTCAATCCTCAATCTTCAATCCTTAATAATCAATTTTCAATCCTCAATCCTCAATACTCAGTCATCAATCCTCAATCTTCAATACTCAATCCTCATTCCTCAATCCTCTATCCTCAATCCTCAACCCTCAGTCCTCATTATCAGTTCTCAATTCTCAATCCTCAACCCTCAGTCCTCATTATCAATTCTCAATTCTCAATCCTCAATCCTCAGAGCTCAATCCTCAGTCCTCAATGATCAATCCTCAATCCTCAATCCTCAATCGTAAGTCTTCAATCCTCAATACTCAATCTTCAATCATCAATCCTCAATCCTCATTTCTCAATGCTCTATCCTGAGTCCTCAGTCCTCAAACCTCAATCCTCAACCGTCAGCCCCCATCCTCAATCCTCAATCCTCAATCTTCAATCCTCAATACTCAATCCTCATTACTCAATCTTCAATCCTCAATCCTTAGTCCTCAAACCTCAATTCTGAATCCTCAATCATGAATCGTCAATCTCCAGACCTCAGTTCTCAACAATCTGTTGTCAATCCTCAATCCTCAATAGAATATCCTCAATTCAAGGTTTTCAATTGTCAATACTCAATCTGCAATCTTCAAACCTCTATCCACAAACATCAATCCTCAATCCTCAATCCTCAATCCTCATTCCTCAATCATCAATCCTCAATCTTCAACACTCAATCCTCAATCCTCAATCGTCAGTCTTCTATCCTCAATACTCAATCTTCAATCCTCAACACTCAATCCTCTATCCTCAATCCTCAATCCTCATTCTTCAATCCTCAATACACAATCCTCAATCTTCAATCCTCAATCCTCAATCCTCAGTCCTCAATCCTCAATCCTCAATCGTCAGTCTTCAATCCTCAATCCTCAATCCTCAAACCTCAATCCTCAATCCTCATTCTACAATCCTCAATACTCAATCTTGAATCATCAATCCTCAACTCTCAATCCTCAATCCTCAATCCTCTATCGTCACTCCTCAGACCCCAATCCTCAATGTTCAATCCTCAATCCTCAATCCTCAATCCTCAATCCTCAATCCTCAATACTCAATCCTCAATCATCAATCCTCAATCTTCAATACTCAATACTCAATCCTCAATCCCCAATCCTCAATCAACAATCATCAATCCTCAACCTTCAATACTCATTCCTCAATCCTCAATCTTCAATCCTCAATACTCAACCATCAATCCTCAGTTCTCAGCACTCAATAGAATATCCTGAATTCTCAGGGTTCAATACTCAAACCTCAATGCTCAACCCTCAGCCCTCATCCTCCGCCCTCAATCCTCAATCCTCAATCCTCAATCTTGAGTCCCCGATACTCAATTTTCAATCCTCAATCCTCAATCCTCAATCCTCAATCCTCAATCCTCAGTCATCAATACTCAATCTTCAATACTCAATCCTCAATCCTCAATCCTCAATCCTCAATCCTCAATCCTCAATCCTCATTCCTCAAACCGCATTCCACGACCCTCAGTCCTCATCCTCAATTCTCAATTCTCAATCCTCAATCCTCAATCCTCAATCTTCAATCCTTAATAATCAATTTTCAATCCTTAATCCTCAATACTCAGTCATCAATCCTCAATGTTCAATACTCAATCCTCAATCCTCAATCCTCTATCCTCAATCCTCAACCCTCAGTCCTCATCCTCAATTCTCAATTCTCAATCCTCAATTCTCAATCCTCAATCTTCAATCCTTAATAATCAATTTTCAATCCTCAATCCTCAATCCTCAAACCTCAATCCTCAATCCTCATTCTACAATCCTCAATACTCAATCTTGAATCATCAATCCTCAACTCTCAATCCTCAATCCTCAATCCTCTATCGTCACTCCTCAGACCCCAATCCTCAATGTTCAATCCTCAATCCTCAATCCTCAATCCTCAATCCTCAATCCTCAATACTCAATCCTCAATCATCAATCCTCAATCTTCAATACTCAATACTCAATCCTCAATCCCCAATCCTCAATCCACAATCATCAATCCTCAACCTTCAATACCCATTCCTCAATCCTCAATCTTCAATCCTCAATACTCAACCATCAATCCTCAGTTCTCAGCACTCAATAGAATATCCTGAATTCTCAGGGTTCAATACTCAAACCTCAATGCTCAACCCTCAGCCCTCATCCTCCGCCCTCAATCCTCAATCCTCAGTCCTCAATCTTGAGTCCCCGATACTCAATTTTCAATCCTCAATCCTCAATCCTCAATCCTCAATCCTCAATCCTCAGTCATCAATACTCAATCTTCAATACTCAATCCTCAATCCTCAATCCTCAATCCTCAATCCTCAATCCTCAATCCTCATTCCTCAAACCTCATTCCACAACCCTCAGTCCTCATCCTCAATTCTCAATTCTCAATCCTCAATCCTCAATCCTCAATCTTCAATCCTTAATAATCAATTTTCAATCCTCAATCCTCAATACTCAGTCATCAATCCTCAATCTTCAATACTCAATCCTCAATCCTCAATCCTCTATCCTCAATCCTCAACCCTCAGTCCTCATTATCAGTTCTCAATTCTCAATCCTCAACCCTCAGTCCTCATTATCAGTTCTCAATTCTCAATCCTCAATCCTCAGTCCTCAATCCTCAGTCCTCAATGATCAATCCTCAATCCTCAATCCTCAATCGTAAGTCTTCAATCCTCAATACTCAATCTTCAATCATCAATCCTCAATCCTCATTTCTCAATGCTCTATCCTCAGTCCTCAGTCCTCAAACCTCAATCCTCAACCGTCAGCCCCCATCCTCAATCCTCAATCCTCAATCTTCAATCCTCAATCCTCAATCCTCAATACTCAATCTTCAATCCTCAATCCTTAGTCCTCAAACCTCAATTCTGAATCCTCAATCCTGAATCGTCAATCTTCAGACCTCAGTTCCCAACAATCTGTTGACAATCCTCAATCCTCAATAGAATATCCTCAATTCAAGGTTTTCAATTGTCAATACTCAATCTGCAATCTTCAAACCTCTATCCACAAACATCAATTCTCATCACTCAACACTCAATCCTCAGTCCTCAATCATCAATCCTCAATCTTCAATACTCAATCCTCAATCCTCAATCCTCAATCCTCATTCCTCAATCATCAATCCTCAATCTTCAACACTCAATCCTCAATCCTCAATCGTCAGTCTTCTATCCTCAATACTCAATCTTCAATACTCAACACTCAATCCTCTATCCTCAATCCTCAATCCTCATTCTTCAATCCTCAATACCCAATCCTCAATCTTCAATCCTCAATCCTCAATTCTCAGTCCTCAATCCTCAATCCTCAATCGTCAGTCTTCAATCCTCAATACTCAATCTTCAATCCTCAATCCTCAAACCTCAATCCTCAATCCTCATTCTTCGATCCTCAATACCCAATACTCAATCTTCAATCCTCAATACTCAATCCTCATTTCTCAATGCTCTATCCTCAGTCCTCAGTCCTCAAACCTCAATCCTGAACCGTCAGCCCCCATCCTCAATCCTCAATCCTCAATCTTCAATCCTCAATCCTCAATCCTCAATACTCAATCTTCAATCCTCAATCCTTAGACCTCAAACCTCAATTCTGGATCCAAAATCCTGAATCCTCAATCTTCAGACCTCAGTCCTCAACAATCTGTTGTCAACCCTCAATCCTCAATAGAATATTCTCAATTCAAAGTTTTCAATACTCAATACTCAATCTGCAATCTTCAAACCTCTATCCACAAACATAAATTCTCATCACTCAACACTCAACACTCAGTCCTCAATGTTCAATCCTCAATCCTCAATTCCCAATCTTCAATCCTCAATACTGAATCTTCAATCCTCAATCCTCAATCCACAATCCTCAGTCCTCAAACCTCAATTCTGAATCCTCAATCCTGAGTACTCAATCTTCGGCCCTCAGTCCTCAACAATCAATTGTCAATCCTCAATCCTCAATAGAATATCCTCAATTCACAGCTTTCAACACTCAATACTCAAACTGCAATCTTCAAACCTCTATCCACAAACATCAATTCCCATCACTCAACCCTCAACACTCAGTCCTCAACGTTCAATCCTCAATCCTCAATCCCCAATCCTCAATCGTCAATCTTCAATCCTCAATACTCAATCTTCAATACTCAATCCTCAATCCTCAATGCTCAATCCTCATTCTTCAATCCTCAGTACCCAAACCTGAATCTTCAATCCTCAATCCTCAATCCTCAATCCTCAATCCTCAACCCTCATTCTTCAATCCTCAATACCCAATCCTCAATCTTCAATCCTCAATCCTCAATCCTCAATTCTCAATCCTCAATCCTTAACCCTCAGACCTCAATCATCAATATTCAACCCTCAGTCCTCATTCCTCAATACACAAACCTCAATCCTCAGTCCTCAATATTCTATCATCAATATTCAATCTTCAATCCTCAATCCTCCATCATCAATCCTCAATCTTCAATACTCAATCCTCAATCCTCAATTCTCAATCCTCAATCCTCAATCCTCAATCTTCAATCCTTAATAATCAATTTTCAATCCTCAATCCTCAATACTCAGTCATCAATCCTCAATCTTCAATACTCAATCCTCAAACCTCAATCCTCAATTCTCAATCCTCAATCCTTAACCCTCAGACCTCAATCATCAATATTCAACCCTCAGTCCTCGTCCTCAATACACAAACCTCAATCCTCAGTCCTCAATATTCAATCATCAATATTCAATCTTCAATCCTCAATCCTCAATCATCAATCCTCAATCTTCAATACTCAATCCTCAATCCTCAATTCTCAATTCTCAATCCTCAATCCTCAATCTTCAATCCTTAATAATCAATTTTCAATCCTCAATCCTCAATACTCAGTCATCAATCCTCAATCTTCAATACTCAATCCTCAAACCTCAATCCTCTATCCTCAATCCTCAACCCTCAGACCTCATTATCAACTCTCAATTCTCAATCCTCAATCCTCAGTCCTCAATCCTCAGTCCTCAATGATCAATCCTCAATCCTCAATCTTCAATCCTCAATACTCAATCTTCAATCCTCAATCCTCAATCCTCAATCGTCAATCTTCAGTCCTCAATACTCAATCCTCAATCCTCAATCTTCAATCGTCAATACTCATTCTTCAATCCTCAATCCTCAACCCTCAACCCTCAATTTTCATTCCTCAATCCTCAATCCTCAATCCTCAATCCTCATTCTTCAATCCTCAATACCCAATCCTCAATCTTCAATCCTCAATCCTCAATCCTCAATTCTCAATCCTCAATCCTCAGTCCTCAGTTCTCAAACCACAATCCTCAATCCTCATTCCTCAATCATCAATCCTCAATCTTCAACACTCAATCCTCAATCCTCAATCGTCAGTCTTCTATCCTCAATACTCAATCTTCAATCCTCAACACTCAATCCTCTATCCTCAATCCTCAATCCTCATTCTTCAATCCTCAATACCCAATCCTCAATCTTCAAACCTCAATCCTCAATCCTCAGTCCTCAATCCTCAATCCTCAATCGTCAGTCTTCAATCCTCAATACTCAATCTTCAATCCTCAATCCTCAAACCTCAATCCTCAATCCTCATTCTTCGATCCTCTATACCCAATACTCAATCTTCAATCCTCAATCCTCAATCCTCATTTCTCAATGTTCTATCCTCAGTCCTCAGTCCTCAAACCTCAATCCTGAACCGTCAGCCCCCATCCTCAATCCTCAATCCTCAATCTTCAATCCTCAATCCTCAATCCTCAATACTCAATCTTCAATCCTCAATCCTTAGCCCTCAAACCTCAATTCTGGATCCAAAATCCTGAATCCTCAATCTTCAGACCTCAGTCCTCAACAATCTGTTGTCAATCCTCAATCCTCAATAGAACATTCTCAATTCAAAGTTTTCAATACTCAATACTCAATCTGCAATCTTCAAACCCCTATCCACAAACATCAATTCTCATCACTCAACACTCAACACTCAGTCCTCAATGTTCAATCCTCAATCCTCAATTCCCAATCTTCAATCCTCAATACTGAATCTTCAATCCTCAATCCTCAATCCACAATCCTCAGTCCTCAAACCTCAATTCTGAATCCTCAATCCTGAGTCCTCAATCTTCGGACCTCAGTCCTCAACAATCAATTGTCAATCCTCAATCCTCAATAGAATATCCTCAATTCACAGCTTTCAATACTCAATACTCAAACTGCAATCTTCAAACCTCTATCCACAAACATCAATTCTCATCACTCAATCCTCAACACTCAGTCCTCAACGTTCAATCCTCAATCCTCAATCCCCAATCCTCAATCGTCAATCTTCAATCCTCAATACTCAATCTTCAATACTCAATCCTCAATCCTCAATGCTCAATCCTCATTCTTTAATCCTCAGTACCCAAACCTGAATCTTCAATCCTCAATCCTCAATCCTCAATCCTCAACCCTCAACCCTCATTCTTCAACCCTCAATACCCAATCCTCAATCCTCAATACTCAAACATCAATGCTCAATTCTCAATACTCAATAGAATATCCTGAATTCTCAGGATTCAATACCCAAACCTCAATCCTCAGCCATCAGCCCTCATCCTCCATCCTCAATACTCAATCCTCAATCCTGAATCTTCAATCCTCTATATTCAATCTTCAATCCTCAATACTCAATCCTCAATCCTCAGTGATCAATACTCAATCTTCAATACTGAATCCTCAATCCTCAATCCTCAATCCTCAATCCTCAATCCTCAATCCTCATTTCTCAAACCTCAATCCTCAACCCTCAGTCCTCATCCTCAATTATCAATTCTCAATCCTCAACCCTGTATTCTCAATCTTCAATCCTCAATAATCAATCTCCAATCCTAGATCCTCAATCCACAACCCTCAACCTTCAATCCTCAATACTGAATCTTCAATCCTCAATCCTCAATCCTCAATCCTTAATCCTCAATCGTGAATCTTCAGTCCTCAATACTCAATCTTCAATTCTCAATCTTCAATCCTCAATCCTCAATCCTCAATCCTTAACCCTCAGACCTCAAACATCAATATTCAACCCTCAGTCCTCGTAATCAATAAACAACCCTCAATCCTCAGTCCTCAATATTCAATCATCAATATTCAATCTTCAATCCTCAATCCTCAATCCTCAATCATCAATCCTCAATCTTCAATACTCAATCCTCAATCCTCAATCCTCAATCCTTAATCCTCAATCCTCAATCCTCAATCCTCAAACCTCAATCCTCAATCCTCATTCTTCAATCCTCAATACCCAATCCTCAATCTTCAATCCTCAATCTTCAATCCTCAATTCTCAATCCTCAATCCTTAACCATCAGACCTCAAACATTAATATTCAACCCTCAGTCCTCGTCCCCCAAACATAACCCTCAATCCTCAGTCCTCAATATTGAATCATCAATATTCAATCTTCAATCCTCAATCCTCAATCCTCAATCCTCAATCCTCAACCTTCAACCCTTAATAATCAATTTTCGATCCTCAATCCTCAATACTCAGTCATCAATCCTCAATCTTCAATACTCAATCCTCAATCCTCAATCTTCTATCCTCAATCCTCAACCCTCAGTCCTCATTATCAGTTCTCAATTCTCAATCCTCAATCCTCAGTCCTCAATCCTCAGTCCTCAATGATCAATCCTCAATCCTCAATCTTCAATCGTCAATACTCATTCTTCAATCCTCAATCCTCAACCCTCAACCCTCAATTTTCATTCCTCAATCCTCAATCCTCAATCCTCAATACTCATTCTTCAATCCTCAATACCCAATCCTCAATCTTCGATCCTCAATCCTCTATCCTCAATTCTCAATCCTCAATCCTCAGTCCTCAGTCCTCAAACCTCAATCCTCAACCCTCAGCACTCATCGTCAATCCCCAATCCTCAATCCTCAATCCTCAATCTTCAATCCTCAATACTCACTCTTCAATCCTCAATCCTCAATCCACAATACTCAATCCTCATTCTTCAATCCCCAATACCCAATCCTCAATCTTCAATCCTCAAACCTCAATCCTCAACCCTCAGCCCTCATCCTCAATCCTCAATCCTCAGTCTTCAATCCTCAATCCTCAATCCTCAATCCTCAATCCCCAATCCTCAATCCTCAATCCTCAATCTTGAATCCTCAATACTCAATCTTCAATCCTCAATCCTCAATCCTCAATCATCAATCCTCAATCCTCAATCGACAGTCTTCAACCCTCAATACTCAATCTTCAAACCTCAACACACAATCCTCAATCCTCAATCTTCAATTCTCATTCTCCAATCCTCAATACCCAATCCTCAATCTTCAATCCTCAATCCTCAATCCTCAATTCTCAATCCTCAATCCTCAGTCCTCAGTCCTCAAACCTCAATCCTCAACCCTCAGCCCTCATCCTCAATACTGAATCCTCAATTCACAATCCTCAATCTTCAATCCTCAGTACTCAATCTTCAATCCTCAGTACTCAATCTTCAATCCTCAATCCTCAGTCCTCAAACCTCAATTCTGAATCCTCAATCCTGAATCCTCAATCTTCGGCCCTCAGTCCTCAACAATCTGTTGTCAATCCTCAATCCTCAATAGAATATCCTCAATTCAAAGTTTTCAATACTCAATACTCAATCTGCAATCTTCAAACCTCTATCCCCAAACATCAATTCTCATCACTCAACACTCAACACTCAGTCCTCAATGTTCAATCCTCGATCCTCAATTCCCAATCTTCAATCCTCAATACTGAATCTTCAATCCTCAATCCTCAATCCACAATCCTCAGCCCTCAGTGCTCAAACCTCAATCCTCAATCCTCAGTCCCCAATCCTCAATCCTCAGTCCTCAATCATCAATCCTCAATCTTCAACACTCAATCCTCAATCCTCAATCCTCAATCCTCATTCCTCAGTCATCAATCCTTAATCTTCAATACTCAATCCTCAATCCTCAATCGTCAGTCTTCTATCCTCAATACTCAATCTTCAATCCTCAACACTCAGTCCTCAATCCTCAATCCTCAATCCTCATTCTTCAATCCTCAATACCCAATCCACAATCATCAATCTTCAATCCTCAATCCACAGGCCTCAATCCTCTATCCTCAATCGTCAGTCTTCAATCCTCAATACTCAATCTTCAGTCCTCAATCCTCAAACCTCAATCCTCAATCCTCGTTCTTCAATCCTCAATACCCAATCCTCAATCTTCAAACCTCAATCCTCAATTCTCAGTCCTCAATCCTCAATCCTCAATCGTCAGTCTTCAATCCTCAATACTCAATCTTCAATCCTCAATCCTCAAACCTCAATCCTCAATCCTCATTCTTCGATCCTCTATACCCAATACTCAATCTTCAATCCTCAATCCTCAATCCTCATTTCTCAATGTTCTATCCTCAGTCCTCAGTCCTCAAACCTCAATCCTGAACCGTCAGCCCCCATCCTCAATCCTCAATCCTCAATCTTCAATCCTCAATCCTCAATCCTCAATCCTCGTTCTTCAATCCTCAATACCCAATCCTCAATCTTCAAACCTCAATCCTCAATTCTCAGTCCTCAATCCTCAATCCTCAATCGTCAGTCTTCAATCCTCAATACTCAATCTTCAATCCTCAATCCTCAAACCTCAATCCTCAATCCTCATTCTTCGATCCTCTATACCCAATACTCAATCTTCAATCCTCAATCCTCAATCCTCATTTCTCAATGTTCTATCCTCAGTCCTCAGTCCTCAAACCTCAATTCTGAATCCTCAATCCTGAGTACTCAATCTTCGGCCCTCAGTCCTCAACAATCAATTGTCAATCCTCAATCCTCAATAGAATATCCTCAATTCACAGCTTTCAACACTCAATACTCAAACTGCAATCTTCAAACCTCTATCCACAAACATCAATTCCCATCACTCAACCCTCAACACTCAGTCCTCAACGTTCAATCCTCAATCCTCAATCCCCAATCCTCAATCGTCAATCTTCAATCCTCAATACTCAATCTTCAATACTCAATCCTCAATCCTCAATGCTCAATCCTCATTCTTCAATCCTCAGTACCCAAACCTGAATCTTCAATCCTCAATCCTCAATCCTCAATCCTCAATCCTCAACCCTCATTCTTCAATCCTCAATACCCAATCCTCAATCTTCAATCCTCAATCCTCAATCCTCAATTCTCAATCCTCAATCCTTAACCCTCAGACCTCAATCATCAATATTCAACCCTCAGTCCTCATTCCTCAATACACAAACCTCAATCCTCAGTCCTCAATATTCTATCATCAATATTCAATCTTCAATCCTCAATCCTCCATCATCAATCCTCAATCTTCAATACTCAATCCTCAATCCTCAATTCTCAATCCTCAATCCTCAATCCTCAATCTTCAATCCTTAATAATCAATTTTCAATCCTCAATCCTCAATACTCAGTCATCAATCCTCAATCTTCAATACTCAATCCTCAAACCTCAATCCTCAATTCTCAATCCTCAATCCTTAACCCTCAGACCTCAATCATCAATATTCAACCCTCAGTCCTCGTCCTCAATACACAAACCTCAATCCTCAGTCCTCAATATTCAATCATCAATATTCAATCTTCAATCCTCAATCCTCAATCATCAATCCTCAATCTTCAATACTCAATCCTCAATCCTCAATTCTCAATTCTCAATCCTCAATCCTCAATCTTCAATCCTTAATAATCAATTTTCAATCCTCAATCCTCAATACTCAGTCATCAATCCTCAATCTTCAATACTCAATCCTCAAACCTCAATCCTCTATCCTCAATCCTCAACCCTCAGACCTCATTATCAACTCTCAATTCTCAATCCTCAATCCTCAGTCCTCAATCCTCAGTCCTCAATGATCAATCCTCAATCCTCAATCTTCAATCCTCAATACTCAATCTTCAATCCTCAATCCTCAATCCTCAATCGTCAATCTTCAGTCCTCAATACTCAATCCTCAATCCTCAATCTTCAATCGTCAATACTCATTCTTCAATCCTCAATCCTCAACCCTCAACCCTCAATTTTCATTCCTCAATCCTCAATCCTCAATCCTCAATCCTCATTCTTCAATCCTCAATACCCAATCCTCAATCTTCAATCCTCAATCCTCAATCCTCAATTCTCAATCCTCAATCCTCAGTCCTCAGTTCTCAAACCACAATCCTCAATCCTCATTCCTCAATCATCAATCCTCAATCTTCAACACTCAATCCTCAATCCTCAATCGTCAGTCTTCTATCCTCAATACTCAATCTTCAATCCTCAACACTCAATCCTCTATCCTCAATCCTCAATCCTCATTCTTCAATCCTCAATACCCAATCCTCAATCTTCAAACCTCAATCCTCAATCCTCAGTCCTCAATCCTCAATCCTCAATCGTCAGTCTTCAATCCTCAATACTCAATCTTCAATCCTCAATCCTCAAACCTCAATCCTCAATCCTCATTCTTCGATCCTCTATACCCAATACTCAATCTTCAATCCTCAATCCTCAATCCTCATTTCTCAATGTTCTATCCTCAGTCCTCAGTCCTCAAACCTCAATCCTGAACCGTCAGCCCCCATCCTCAATCCTCAATCCTCAATCTTCAATCCTCAATCCTCAATCCTCAATACTCAATCTTCAATCCTCAATCCTTAGCCCTCAAACCTCAATTCTGGATCCAAAATCCTGAATCCTCAATCTTCAGACCTCAGTCCTCAACAATCTGTTGTCAATCCTCAATCCTCAATAGAACATTCTCAATTCAAAGTTTTCAATACTCAATACTCAATCTGCAATCTTCAAACCCCTATCCACAAACATCAATTCTCATCACTCAACACTCAACACTCAGTCCTCAATGTTCAATCCTCAATCCTCAATTCCCAATCTTCAATCCTCAATACTGAATCTTCAATCCTCAATCCTCAATCCACAATCCTCAGTCCTCAAACCTCAATTCTGAATCCTCAATCCTGAGTCCTCAATCTTCGGACCTCAGTCCTCAACAATCAATTGTCAATCCTCAATCCTCAATAGAATATCCTCAATTCACAGCTTTCAATACTCAATACTCAAACTGCAATCTTCAAACCTCTATCCACAAACATCAATTCTCATCACTCAATCCTCAACACTCAGTCCTCAACGTTCAATCCTCAATCCTCAATCCCCAATCCTCAATCGTCAATCTTCAATCCTCAATACTCAATCTTCAATACTCAATCCTCAATCCTCAATGCTCAATCCTCATTCTTTAATCCTCAGTACCCAAACCTGAATCTTCAATCCTCAATCCTCAATCCTCAATCCTCAACCCTCAACCCTCATTCTTCAACCCTCAATACCCAATCCTCAATCCTCAATACTCAAACATCAATGCTCAATTCTCAATACTCAATAGAATATCCTGAATTCTCAGGATTCAATACCCAAACCTCAATCCTCAGCCATCAGCCCTCATCCTCCATCCTCAATACTCAATCCTCAATCCTGAATCTTCAATCCTCTATATTCAATCTTCAATCCTCAATACTCAATCCTCAATCCTCAGTGATCAATACTCAATCTTCAATACTGAATCCTCAATCCTCAATCCTCAATCCTCAATCCTCAATCCTCAATCCTCATTTCTCAAACCTCAATCCTCAACCCTCAGTCCTCATCCTCAATTATCAATTCTCAATCCTCAACCCTGTATTCTCAATCTTCAATCCTCAATAATCAATCTCCAATCCTAGATCCTCAATCCACAACCCTCAACCTTCAATCCTCAATACTGAATCTTCAATCCTCAATCCTCAATCCTCAATCCTTAATCCTCAATCGTGAATCTTCAGTCCTCAATACTCAATCTTCAATTCTCAATCTTCAATCCTCAATCCTCAATCCTCAATCCTTAACCCTCAGACCTCAAACATCAATATTCAACCCTCAGTCCTCGTAATCAATAAACAACCCTCAATCCTCAGTCCTCAATATTCAATCATCAATATTCAATCTTCAATCCTCAATCCTCAATCCTCAATCATCAATCCTCAATCTTCAATACTCAATCCTCAATCCTCAATCCTCAATCCTTAATCCTCAATCCTCAATCCTCAATCCTCAAACCTCAATCCTCAATCCTCATTCTTCAATCCTCAATACCCAATCCTCAATCTTCAATCCTCAATCTTCAATCCTCAATTCTCAATCCTCAATCCTTAACCATCAGACCTCAAACATTAATATTCAACCCTCAGTCCTCGTCCCCCAAACATAACCCTCAATCCTCAGTCCTCAATATTGAATCATCAATATTCAATCTTCAATCCTCAATCCTCAATCCTCAATCCTCAATCCTCAACCTTCAACCCTTAATAATCAATTTTCGATCCTCAATCCTCAATACTCAGTCATCAATCCTCAATCTTCAATACTCAATCCTCAATCCTCAATCTTCTATCCTCAATCCTCAACCCTCAGTCCTCATTATCAGTTCTCAATTCTCAATCCTCAATCCTCAGTCCTCAATCCTCAGTCCTCAATGATCAATCCTCAATCCTCAATCTTCAATCGTCAATACTCATTCTTCAATCCTCAATCCTCAACCCTCAACCCTCAATTTTCATTCCTCAATCCTCAATCCTCAATCCTCAATACTCATTCTTCAATCCTCAATACCCAATCCTCAATCTTCGATCCTCAATCCTCTATCCTCAATTCTCAATCCTCAATCCTCAGTCCTCAGTCCTCAAACCTCAATCCTCAACCCTCAGCACTCATCGTCAATCCCCAATCCTCAATCCTCAATCCTCAATCTTCAATCCTCAATACTCACTCTTCAATCCTCAATCCTCAATCCACAATACTCAATCCTCATTCTTCAATCCCCAATACCCAATCCTCAATCTTCAATCCTCAAACCTCAATCCTCAACCCTCAGCCCTCATCCTCAATCCTCAATCCTCAGTCTTCAATCCTCAATCCTCAATCCTCAATCCTCAATCCCCAATCCTCAATCCTCAATCCTCAATCTTGAATCCTCAATACTCAATCTTCAATCCTCAATCCTCAATCCTCAATCATCAATCCTCAATCCTCAATCGACAGTCTTCAACCCTCAATACTCAATCTTCAAACCTCAACACACAATCCTCAATCCTCAATCTTCAATTCTCATTCTCCAATCCTCAATACCCAATCCTCAATCTTCAATCCTCAATCCTCAATCCTCAATTCTCAATCCTCAATCCTCAGTCCTCAGTCCTCAAACCTCAATCCTCAACCCTCAGCCCTCATCCTCAATACTGAATCCTCAATTCACAATCCTCAATCTTCAATCCTCAGTACTCAATCTTCAATCCTCAGTACTCAATCTTCAATCCTCAATCCTCAGTCCTCAAACCTCAATTCTGAATCCTCAATCCTGAATCCTCAATCTTCGGCCCTCAGTCCTCAACAATCTGTTGTCAATCCTCAATCCTCAATAGAATATCCTCAATTCAAAGTTTTCAATACTCAATACTCAATCTGCAATCTTCAAACCTCTATCCCCAAACATCAATTCTCATCACTCAACACTCAACACTCAGTCCTCAATGTTCAATCCTCGATCCTCAATTCCCAATCTTCAATCCTCAATACTGAATCTTCAATCCTCAATCCTCAATCCACAATCCTCAGCCCTCAGTGCTCAAACCTCAATCCTCAATCCTCAGTCCCCAATCCTCAATCCTCAGTCCTCAATCATCAATCCTCAATCTTCAACACTCAATCCTCAATCCTCAATCCTCAATCCTCATTCCTCAGTCATCAATCCTTAATCTTCAATACTCAATCCTCAATCCTCAATCGTCAGTCTTCTATCCTCAATACTCAATCTTCAATCCTCAACACTCAGTCCTCAATCCTCAATCCTCAATCCTCATTCTTCAATCCTCAATACCCAATCCTCAATCATCAATCTTCAATCCTCAATCCTCAGGCCTCAATCCTCTATCCTCAATCGTCAGTCTTCAATCCTCAATACTCAATCTTCAGTCCTCAATCCTCAAACCTCAATCCTCAATCCTCGTTCTTCAATCCTCAATACCCAATCCTCAATCTTCAAACCTCAATCCTCAATTCTCAGTCCTCAATCCTCAATCCTCAATCGTCAGTCTTCAATCCTCAATACTCAATCTTCAATCCTCAATCCTCAAACCTCAATCCTCAATCCTCATTCTTCGATCCTCTATACCCAATACTCAATCTTCAATCCTCAATCCTCAATCCTCATTTCTCAATGTTCTATCCTCAGTCCTCAGTCCTCAAACCTCAATCCTGAACCGTCAGCCCCCATCCTCAATCCTCAATCCTCAATCTTCAATCCTCAATCCTCAATCCTCAATACTCAATCTTCAATCCTCAATCCTTAGCCCTCAAACCTCAATTCTGGATCCAAAATCCTGAATCCTCAATCTTCAGACCTCAGTCCTCAACAATCTGTTGTCAATCCTCAATCCTCAATAGAACATTCTCAATTCAAAGTTTTCAATACTCAATACTCAATCTGCAATCTTCAAACCCCTATCCACAAACATCAATTCTCATCACTCAACACTCAACACTCAGTCCTCAATGTTCAATCCTCAATCCTCAATTCCCAATCTTCAATCCTCAATACTGAATCTTCAATCCTCAATCCTCAATCCACAATCCTCAGTCCTCAAACCTCAATTCTGAATCCTCAATCCTGAGTCCTCAATCTTCGGACCTCAGTCCTCAACAATCAATTGTCAATCCTCAATCCTCAATAGAATATCCTCAATTCACAGCTTTCAATACTCAATACTCAAACTGCAATCTTCAAACCTCTATCCACAAACATCAATTCTCATCACTCAACCCTCAACACTCAGTCCTCAACGTTCAATCCTCAATCCTCAATCCCCAATCCTCAATCGTCAATCTTCAATCCTCAATACTCAATCTTCAATACTCAATCCTCAATCCTCAATGCTCAATCCTCATTCTTTAATCCTCAGTACCCAAACCTGAATCTTCAATCCTCAATCCTCAATCCTCAATCCTCAACCCTCAACCCTCATTCTTCAACCCTCAATACCCAATCCTCAATCCTCAATACTCAAACATCAATGCTCAATTCTCAATACTCAATAGAATATCCTGAATTCTCAGGATTCAATACCCAAACCTCAATCCTCAGCCATCAGCCCTCATCCTCCATCCTCAATACTCAATCCTCAATCCTGTATCTTCAATCCTCTATATTCAATCTTCAATCCTCAATACTCAATCCTCAATCCTCAGTGATCAATACTCAATCTTCAATACTGAATCCTCAATCCTCAATCCTCAATCCTCAATCCTCAATCCTCAATCCTCAATCCTCATTTCTCAAACCTCAATCCTCAACCCTCAGTCCTCATCCTCAATTATCAATTCTCAATCCTCAACCCTGTATTCTCAATCTTCAATCCTCAATAATCAATCTCCAATCCTAGATCCTCAATCCACAACCCTCAACCTTCAATCCTCAATACTGAATCTTCAATCCTCAATCCTCAATCCTCAATCCTTAATCCTCAATCGTGAATCTTCAGTCCTCAATACTCAATCTTCAATTCTCAATCTTCAATCCTCAATCCTCAATCCTCAATCCTTAACCCTCAGACCTCAAACATCAATATTCAACCCTCAGTCCTCGTAATCAATAAACAACCCTCAATCCTCAGTCCTCAATATTCAATCATCAATATTCAATCTTCAATCCTCAATCCTCAATCCTCAATCATCAATCCTCAATCTTCAATACTCAATCCTCAATCCTCAATCCTCAATCCTTAATCCTCAATCCTCAATCCTCAATCCTCAAACCTCAATCCTCAATCCTCATTCTTCAATCCTCAATACCCAATCCTCAATCTTCAATCCTCAATCTTCAATCCTCAATTCTCAATCCTCAATCCTTAACCATCAGACCTCAAACATCAATATTCAACCCTCAGTCCTCGTCCCCCAAACATAACCCTCAATCCTCAGTCCTCAATATTGAATCATCAATATTCAATCTTCAATCCTCAATCCTCAATCCTCAATCCTCAATCCTCAACCTTCAACCCTTAATAATCAATTTTCGATCCTCAATTCTCAATACTCAGTCATCAATCCTCAATCTTCAATACTCAATCCTCAATCCTCAATCTTCTATCCTCAATCCTCAACCCTCAGTCCTCATTATCAGTTCTCAATTCTCAATCCTCAATCCTCAATCTTCAATCGTCAATACTCATTCTTCAATCCTCAATCCTCAACCCTCAACCCTCAATTTTCATTCCTCAATCCTCAATCCTCAATCCTCAATACTCATTCTTCAATCCTCAATACCCAATCCTCAATCTTCAATCCTCAATCCTCTATCCTCAATTCTCAATCCTCAATCCTCAGTCCTCAGTCCTCAAACCTCAATCCTCAACCCTCAGCACTCATCGTCAATCCCCAATCCTCAATCCTCAATCCTCAATCTTCAATCCTCAATACTCACTCTTCAATCCTCAATCCTCAATCCACAATACTCAATCCTCATTCTTCAATCCCCAATACCCAATCCTCAATCTTCAATCCTCAAACCTCAATCCTCAACCCTCAGCCCTCATCCTCAATCCTCAATCCTCAGTCTTCAATCCTCAATCCTCAATCCTCAATCCTCAATCCCCAATCCTCAATCCTCAATCCTCAATCTTGAATCCTCAATACTCAATCTTCAATCCTCAATCCTCAATCCTCAATCATCAATCCTCAATCCTCAACCGACAGTCTTCAACCCTCAATACTCAATCTTCAAACCTCAACACACAATCCTCAATCCTCAATCTTCAATTCTCATTCTCCAATCCTCAATACCCAATCCTCAATCTTCAATCCTCAATCCTCAATCCTCAATTCTCAATCCTCAATCCTCAGTCCTCAGTCCTCAAACCTCAATCCTCAACCCTCAGCCCTCATCCTCAATACTGAATCCTCAATTCACAATCCTCAATCTTCAATCCTCAGTACTCAATCTTCAATCCTCAGTACTCAATCTTCAATCCTCAATCCTCAGTCCTCAAACCTCAATTCTGAATCCTCAATCCTGAATCCTCAATCTTCGGCCCTCAGTCCTCAACAATCTGTTGTCAATCCTCAATCCTCAATAGAATATCCTCAATTCAAAGTTTTCAATACTCAATACTCAATCTGCAATCTTCAAACCTCTATCCACAAACATCAATTCTCATCACTCAACACTCAACACTCAGTCCTCAATGTTCAATCCTCGATCCTCAATTCCCAATCTTCAATCCTCAATACTGAATCTTCAATCCTCAATCCTCAATCCACAATCCTCAGCCCTCAGTGCTCAAACCTCAATCCTCAATCCTCAGTCCCCAATCCTCAATCCTCAGTCCTCAATCATCAATCCTCAATCTTCAACACTCAATCCTCAATCCTCAATCCTCAATCCTCATTCCTCAGTCATCAATCCTTAATCTTCAATACTCAATCCTCAATCCTCAATCGTCAGTCTTCTATCCTCAATACTCAATCTTCAATCCTCAACACTCAGTCCTCAATCCTCAATCCTCAATCCTCATTCTTCAATCCTCAATACCCAATCCTCAATCATCAATCTTCAATCCTCAATCCTCAGGCCTCAATCCTCTATCCTCAATCGTCAGTCTTCAATCCTCAATACTCAATCTTCAGTCCTCAATCCTCAAACCTCAATCCTCAATCCTCGTTCTTCAATCCTCAATACCCAATACTCAATCTTCAATCATCAATCCTCAATCCTCATTTCTCAATGCTCTATCCTCAGTCCTCAGTCCTCAAACCTCAATCCTGAACCGTCAGCCCCCATCCTCAATCCTCAATCCTCAATCTTCAATCCTCAATCCTCAATCCTCAATACTCAATCTTCAATCCTCAATCCTTAGTCCTCAAACCTCAATTCTGGGTCCAAAATCCTGAATCCTCAATCTTCAGACCTCAGTCCTCAACAATCTGTTGTCAACCCTCAATCCTCAATAGAATATTCTCAATTCAAAGTTTTCAATACTCAATACTCAATCTGCAATCTTCAAACCTCTATCCACAAACATAAATTCTCATCACTCAACACTCAACACTCAGTCCTCAATGTTCAATCCTCAATCCTCAATTCCCAATCTTCAATCCTCAATACTGAATCTTCAATCCTCAACCCTCAATCCACAATCCTCAGTCCTCAAACCTCAATTCTGAATCCTCAATCCTGAGTACTCAATCATCGGCCCTCAGTCCTCAACAATCAATTGTCAATCCTCAATCCTCAATAGAATATCCTCAATTCACAGCTTTCAATACTCAATACTCAAACTGCAATCTTCAAACCTCTACCCACAAACATCAATTCTCATCACTCAACCCTCAACACTCAGTCCTCAACGTTCAATCCTCAATCCTCAATCCCCAATCCTCAATCGTCAATCTTCAATCCTCAATACTCAATCTTCAATACTCAATCCTCAATCCTCAATGCTCAATCCTCATTCTTCAATCCTCAGTACCCAAACCTGAATCTTCAATCCTCAATCCTCAATCCTCAATCCTCAATCCTCAACCCTCATTCTTCAATCCTCAATACCCAATCCTCAATCTTCAATCCTCAATCCTCAATCCTCAATTCTCAATCCTCAATCTTCAATCCTCAATACTCAATCTGCAATCCTCAATCCTCAATCCTCAATCCTCAATCCTCATTCTTCAATCCTCAATACCCAATCCTCAATCTTCAACACTCAATCCTCAATCCTCAATTCTCAATCCTCAATCCTTAACCCTCAGACCTCAAACATCAATATTCAACCCTCAGTCCTCGTCCTCAATACACAAACCTCAATCCTCAGTCCTCAATATTCAATCATCAATATTCAATCTTCAATCCTCAATCCTCAATCCTCAATCATCAATCCTCAATCTTCAATACTCAATCCTCAATCCTCAATTCTCAATCCTCAATCCTCAAACCTCAATCTTCAATCCTTAATAATCAATTTTCAATCCTCAATCCTCAAAACTCAATCCTCAATCCTCAACCTTCAATCGCCAATACTCATTCTTCAATCCTCAATCCTCAACCCTCAACCCTCAATTTTCATTCCTCAATCCTCAATCCTCAATCTTCAATCCTCAATCCTCAATCCTCAATCCTCAGTCCTCAATCCTCAATCTTCAATCCTCAATACACAATCCTCAATCTTCAATCCTCAATCCTCAATCCTCAATCCTCAGTCCTCAATCCTCATTCGTCAGTCTTCAATCCTCAATACTCACTCTTCAATCCTCAATCCTCAATCCACGATACTCAGTCCTCATTCTTCAATCCCCAATACCCAATCCTCAATCTTCAATCCTCAAACCTCAATCCTCAACCCTCAGGCCTCATACTCAATCCTCAATCCTCAGTCTTCAATCCCCAATCCTCAATCTTCAATCCTCAATCCCCAATCCTCAATCCTCAATCCTCAATCTTCAATCCCCAATCCTCAATCCTCAATCCTCAATCATCAATCCTCAATCTTCAATACTCAATCCTCAATCCTTAATCCACAACCCTCAGTCCTCATCCTCAATTCTCAATTCTCAATCCTCAATCCTCAATCCTCAATCTTCAATCCTTAATAATCAATTTTCAATCCTCAATCCTCAATACTCAGTCATCAATCCTCAATCTTCAATGCTCAATCCTGAATCCTCAATCCTCTACCCTCAATCCTCAACACTCAGTCCGCATTATCAGTTCTCAATTCTCAATCCTCAATCCTCAGTCCTCAATCCTCAGTCCTCAATGATAAATCCTCAATCCTCAATCTTCAATCCTCAATACTCAATCTTCAATCCTCAATCCTCAATCCTCAATCGTCAATCTTCAGTCCTCAATACTCAATCCTCAATCCTCAATCTTCAATCGTCAATACTCATTCTTCAATCCTCAATCCTCAATCCTCAATCCTCATTCTTCAATCCTCAATACCCAATCCTCAATCCTCAATACTCAATCTTCAATCCTCAATGCTCAATCCTCAATACTCAATCTTCAATCCTCAATCCTCAATCCTCAATCCTCAATCCTCATTCTTCAATCCTCAATACCCAATCCTCAATCTTCAATCCTCAATCCTCAATCCTCAATTCTCAGTCCTCAATCCTCAGTCCTCAGTCCTCAAACCTCAATCCTCAACCCTCAGCCCTCATCCTCAATACTGAATCCTCAATTCTCAATCCTCAATCTTCAATCCTCAATACTCAATCTTCAATCCTCAATCCTCAGTCCTCAGTCCTCAAACCTCAATCCTCAACCCTCAGCCCTCATCCTCAGCCCTCATCCTCAATACTGAATCCTCAATTCTCAATCCTCAATCTTCAATCCTCAATACTCAATCTTCAATCCTCAATCCTCAGTCCACAAACCTCAATTCTGAATCCTCAAGCCTGAATCCTCATTCTTCAATCCTCAGTACCCAAACCTGAATCTTCAATCCTCAATCCTCAATCCTCAATCCTCAATCCCCATTCTTGAGTCCCCGATACTCAATTTTCAATCCTCTATCCTCAATCCTCAATCCTCAATCCTCAATACTCAGTCATCAATACTCAATCTTCAATACTCAATCCTCAATCCTCAATCCTCAATCCTCAACACTCAATCCTCAATCCTCAATTCTCATTCCTCAAACCTCAATCCACAACCCTCAGTCCTCATCCTCAATTCTCAATTCTCAATCCTCAATCCTCAATCCTCAATCTTCAATCCTTAATAATCAATTTTCAATCCTCAATCCTCAATACTCAGTCATCAATCCTCAATCTTCAATACACAATCCTCAATCCTCAATCCTCTATCCTCAATCCTCAACCCTCAGTCCTCATTATCAGTTCTCAATTCTCAATCCTCAATCCTCAGTCCTCAATCCTCAGTCCTCAATGATCAATCCTCAATCCTCAATCTTCAATCCTCAATACTCAATCCTCAATCCTCAATCTTCAATCGTCAATATTCATTCTTCTATCCTCAATACTCAACCCTCAACCCTCAATTTTCATTCCTCAATCCTCAATCCTCAATCCTCAATCCTCATTCTTCAATCTTCAATACCCAATCCTCAATCTTCAATCCTCAATCCTCAATCCTCAATTCTCAGTCCTCAATCCTCAGACCTCAGTCCTCAAACCTCAATCCTCAACCCTCAGCCCTCATCCTCAATACTGAATCCTCAATTCTCAATCCTCAATCTTCAATCCTCAATACTCAATCTTCAATCCTCAATCCTCAGTCCTCAAACCTCAATTCTGAATCCTCAAGCCTGAATCCTCACTCTTCAATCCTCAGTACCCAAACCTGAATCTTCAATCCTCAATCCTCAATCCTCAATCCTCAATCCCCATTCTTGAGTCCCCGATACTCAATTTTCAATCCTCTATCCTCAATCCTCAATCCTCAATCCTCAATACTCAGTCATCAATACTCAATCTTCAATACTCAATCCTCAATCCTCAATCCTCAATCCTCAATACTCAATCCTCAATCCTCAATTCTCATTCCTCAAACCTCAATCCACAACCCTCAGTCCTCATCCTCAATTCTCAATTCTCAATCCTCAATCCTCAATCCTCAATCTTCAATCCTTAATAATCAATTTTCAATCCTCAATCCTCAATACTCAGTCATCAATCCTCAATCTTCAATACTCAATCCTCAATCCTCAATCCTCTATCCTCAATCCTCAACCCTCAATCCTCATTATCAGTTCTCAATTCTCAATCCACAATCCTCAGTCCTCAATCCTCAGTCCTCAATGATCAATCCTCAATCCTCAATCTTCAATCCTCAATACTCAATCTTCAATCCTCAATCCTCAATCCTCAATCGTCAATCTTCAGTCCTCAATACTCAATCCTCAATCCTCAAACTTCAATCGTCAATACTCATTCTTCAATCCTCAATCCTCAACCCTCAACCCTCAATTTTCATTCCTCAATCCTCAATCCTCAATCCTCAATCCTCATTCTTCAATCCTCAATACCCAATCCTCAATCTTCAATCCTCAATCCTCAATCCTCAATTCTCAATCCTCAGTCATCAAACCTCAATCCTCAATCCTCTATCCCCAATCCTCAATCCTCAGTCCTCAATCATCAATCCTCAATCTTCAACACTCAATCCTCAATCCTCAATCCTCAATCCTCATTCCTCAGTCATCAATCCTTAATCTTCAATACTCAATCCTCAATCCTCAATCGTCAGTCTTCTATCCTCAATACTCAATCTTCAATCCTCAACACTCAATCCTCAATCCTCAATCCTCAATCCTCATTCTTCAATCCTCAATACCCAATCCTCAATCATCAATCTTCAATCCTCAATCCTCAGGCCTCAATCCTCTATCCTCAATCGTCAGTCTTCAATCCTCAATAGTCAATCTTCAATCCTCAATCCTCAAACCTCAATCCTCAATCCTCGTTCTTCAATCCTCAATACCCAATACTCAATCTTCAATCATCAATCCTCAATCCTCATTTCTCAATGCTGTATCCTCAGTCCTCAGTCCTCAAACATCAATCCTCAACCGTCAGCCCCCATCCTCAATCCTCAATCCTCAATCTTCAATCCTCAATACTCAATCCTCAATACTCAATCTTCAATCCTCAATCCTTAGTCCTCAAACCTCAATTCTGAATCCTCAATCCTGAATCCTCAATCTTCAGACCTCAGTCCTCAACAATCTGTTGTCAATCCTCAATCCTCAATAGAATATCATCAATTCAAGGTTTTCAATAGTCAATACTCAATCTGCAATCTTCAAACCTCTATCCACAGACATCAATTCTCATCACTCAACACTCAATCCTCAGTCCTCAATCATCAATCCTCAATCTTCAATACTCAATCCTCAATCCTCAACCCTCAATCCTCATTCCTCAATCATCAATCCTCAATCTTCAACACTCAATCCTCAATCCTCAATCGTCAGTCTTCTATCCTCAATACTCAATCTTCAATACTCAACACTCAATCCTCTATCCTCAATCCTCAATCCTCATTCTTCAATCCTCAATACCCAATCCTCAATCTTCAATCCTCAATCCTCAATTCTCAGTCCTCAATCCTCAATCCTAAATCGTCAGTCTTCAATCCTCAATACTCAATCTTCAATCCTCAATCCTCAAACCTCAATCCTCAATCCTCATTCTTCGATCCACAATACCCAATACTCAATCTTCAATCCTCAGTACTCAATCCACATTTCTCAATGCTCTATCCTCAGTCCTCAGTCCTCAAACCTCAATCCTGAACCGTCAGCCCCCATCCTCAATCCTCAATCCTCAATCTTCAATCCTCAATCCTCAATCCTCAATACTCAATCTTCAATCCTCAATCCTCAATCCTCAATCGTCAATATTCAGTCCTCAATACTCAATCCTCAATCCTCAATCTTCAATCGTCAATACTCATTCTTCAATCCTCAATCCTCAATCCCCAATTCTCAATCCTCAATCCTCAGTCCTCAGTCCTCAAACCTCAATCCTCAACCCTCAGCCCTCATCGTCAATCCTCAATCCTCAGTCTTCAATCCTCAATCCTCAATCCACAATACTCAATCCTCATTCTTCAATCCCCAATACCCAATCCTCAATCTTCAATCCTCAAACCTCAATCCTCAACCCTCAATTCTGGATCCAAAATCCTGAATCCTCAATCTTCAGACCTCAGTCCTCAACAATCTGTTGTCAACCCTCAATCCTCAATAGAATATTCTCAATTCAAAGTTTTCAATACTCAATACTCAATCTGCAATCTTCAAACCTCTATCCACAAACATAAATTCTCATCACTCAACACTCAACACTCAGTCCTCAATGTTCAATCCTCAATCCTCAATTCCCAATCTTCAATCCTCAATACTGAATCTTCAATCCTCAATCCTCAATCCACAATCCTCAGTCCTCAAACCTCAATTCTGAATCCTCAATCCTGAGTACTCAATCTTCGGCCCTCAGTCCTCAACAATCAATTGTCAATCTTTAATCCTCAATAGAATATCCTCAATTCACAGCTTTCAACACTCAATACTCAAACTGCAATCTTCAAACCTCTATCCACAAACATCAATTCCCATCACTCAACCCTCAACACTCAGTCCTCAACGTTCAATCCTCAATCCTCAATCCCCAATCCTCAATCGTCAATCTTCAATCCTCAATACTCAATCTTCAATACTCAATCCTCAATCCTCAATGCTCAATCCTCATTCTTCAATCCTCAGTACCCAAACCTGAATCTTCAATCCTCAATCCTCAATCCTCAATCCTCAATCCTCAATCCTCAACCCTCATTCTTCAATCCTCAATACCCAATCCTCAATCTTCAATCCTCAATCCTCAATCCTCAATTCTCAATCCTCAATCCTTAACCCTCAGACCTCAATCATCAATATTCAACCCTCAGTCCTCATTCCTCAATACACAAACCTCAATCCTCAGTCCTCAATATTCTATCATCAATATTCAATCTTCAATCCTCAATCCTCCATCATCAATCCTCAATCTTCAATACTCAATCCTCAATCCTCAATTCTCAATCCTCAATCCTCAATCCTCAATCTTCAATCCTTAATAATCAATTTTCAATCCTCAATTCTCAATACTCAGTCATCAATCCTCAATCTTCAATACTCAATCCTCAAACCTCAATCCTCAATTCTCAATCCTCAATCCTTAACCCTCAGACCTCAATCATCAATATTCAACCCTCAGTCCTCGTCCTCAATACACAAACCTCAATCCTCAGTCCTCAATATTCAATCATCAATATTCAATCTTCAATCCTCAATCCTCAATCATCAATCCTCAATCTTCAATACTCAATCCTCAATCCTCAATTCTCAATTCTCAATCCTCAATCCTCAATCTTCAATCCTTAATAATCAATTTTCAATCCTCAATCCTCAATACTCAGTCATCAATCCTCAATCTTCAATACTCAATCCTCAAACCTCAATCCTCTATCCTCAATCCTCAACCCTCAGACCTCATTATCAACTCTCAATTCTCAATCCTCAATCCTCAGTCCTCAATCCTCAGTCCTCAATGATCAATCCTCAATCCTCAATCTTCAATCCTCAATACTCAATCTTCAATCCTCAATCCTCAATCCTCAATCGTCAATCTTCAGTCCTCAATACTCAATCCTCAATCCTCAATCTTCAATCGTCAATACTCATTCTTCAATCCTCAATCCTCAACCCTCAACCCTCAATTTTCATTCCTCAATCCTCAATCCTCAATCCTCAATCCTCATTCTTCAATCCTCAATACCCAATCCTCAATCTTCAATCCTCAATCCTCAATCCTCAATTCTCAATCCTCAATCCTCAGTCCTCAGTTCTCAAACCACAATCCTCAATCCTCATTCCTCAATCATCAATCCTCAATCTTCAACACTCAATCCTCAATCCTCAATCGTCAGTCTTCTATCCTCAATACTCAATCTTCAATCCTCAACACTCAATCCTCTATCCTCAATCCTCAATCCTCATTCTTCAATCCTCAATACCCAATCCTCAATCTTCAAACCTCAATCCTCAATCCTCAGTCCTCAATCCTCAATCCTCAATCGTCAGTCTTCAATCCTCAATACTCAATCTTCAATCCTCAATCCTCAAACCTCAATCCTCAATCCTCATTCTTCGATCCCCTATACCCAATACTCAATCTTCAATCCTCAATCCTCAATCCTCATTTCTCAATGTTCTATCCTCAGTCCTCAGTCCTCAAACCTCAATCCTGAACCGTCAGCCCCCATCCTCAATCCTCAATCCTCAATCTTCAATCCTCAATCCTCAATCCTCAATACTCAATCTTCAATCCTCAATCCTTAGCCCTCAAACCTCAATTCTGGATCCAAAATCCTGAATCCTCAATCTTCAGACCTCAGTCCTCAACAATCTGTTGTCAATCCTCAATCCTCAATAGAACATTCTCAATTCAAAGTTTTCAATACTCAATACTCAATCTGCAATCTTCAAACCCCTATCCACAAACATCAATTCTCATCACTCAACACTCAACACTCAGTCCTCAATGTTCAATCCTCAATCCTCAATTCCCAATCTTCAATCCTCAATACTGAATCTTCAATCCTCAATCCTCAATCCACAATCCTCAGTCCTCAAACCTCAATTCTGAATCCTCAATCCTGAGTCCTCAATCTTCGGACCTCAGTCCTCAACAATCAATTGTCAATCCTCAATCCTCAATAGAATATCCTCAATTCACAGCTTTCAATACTCAATACTCAAACTGCAATCTTCAAACCTCTATCCACAAACATCAATTCTCATCACTCAACCCTCAACACTCAGTCCTCAACGTTCAATCCTCAATCCTCAATCCCCAATCCTCAATCGTCAATCTTCAATCCTCAATACTCAATCTTCAATACTCAATCCTCAATCCTCAATGCTCAATCCTCATTCTTTAATCCTCAGTACCCAAACCTGAATCTTCAATCCTCAATCCTCAATCCTCAATCCTCAACCCTCAACCCTCATTCTTCAACCCTCAATACCCAATCCTCAATCCTCAATACTCAAACATCAATGCTCAATTCTCAATACTCAATAGAATATCCTGAATTCTCAGGATTCAATACCCAAACCTCAATCCTCAGCCATCAGCCCTCATCCTCCATCCTCAATACTCAATCCTCAATCCTGAATCTTCAATCCTCTATATTCAATCTTCAATCCTCAATACTCAATCCTCAATCCTCAGTGATCAATACTCAATCTTCAATACTGAATCCTCAATCCTCAATCCTCAATCCTCAATCCTCAATCCTCAATCCTCATTTCTCAAACCTCAATCCTCAACCCTCAGTCCTCATCCTCAATTATCAATTCTCAATCCTCAACCCTGTATTATCAATCTTCAATCCTCAATAATCAATCTCCAATCCTAGATCCTCAATCCACAACCCTCAACCTTCAATCCTCAATACTGAATCTTCAATCCTCAATCCTCAATCCTCAATCCTTAATCCTCAATCGTGAATCTTCAGTCCTCAATACTCAATCTTCAATTCTCAATCTTCAATCCTCAATCCTCAATCCTCAATCCTTAACCCTCAGACCTCAAACATCAATATTCAACCCTCAGTCCTCGTAATCAATAAACAACCCTCAATCCTCAGTCCTCAATATTCAATCATCAATATTCAATCTTCAATCCTCAATCCTCAATCCTCAATCATCAATCCTCAATCTTCAATACTCAATCCTCAATCCTCAATCCTCAATCCTTAATCCTCAATCCTCAATCCTCAATCCTCAAACCTCAATCCTCAATCCTCATTCTTCAATCCTCAATACCCAATCCTCAATCTTCAATCCTCAATCTTCAATCCTCAATTCTCAATCCTCAATCCTTAACCATCAGACCTCAAACATCAATATTCAACCCTCAGTCCTCGTCCCCCAAACATAACCCTCAATCCTCAGTCCTCAATATTGAATCATCAATATTCAATCTTCAATCCTCAATCCTCAATCCTCAATCCTCAATCCTCAACCTTCAACCCTTAATAATCAATTTTCGATCCTCAATTCTCAATACTCAGTCATCAATCCTCAATCTTCAATACTCAATCCTCAATCCTCAATCTTCTATCCTCAATCCTCAACCCTCAGTCCTCATTATCAGTTCTCAATTCTCAATCCTCAATCCTCAGTCCTCAATCCTCAGTCCTCAATGATCAATCCTCAATCCTCAATCTTCAATCGTCAATACTCATTCTTCAATCCTCAATCCTCAACCCTCAACCCTCAATTTTCATTCCTCAATCCTCAATCCTCAATCCTCAATACTCATTCTTCAATCCTCAATACCCAATCCTCAATCTTCAATCCTCAATCCTCTATCCTCAATTCTCAATCCTCAATCCTCAGTCCTCAGTCCTCAAACCTCAATCCTCAACCCTCAGCACTCATCGTCAATCCCCAATCCTCAATCCTCAATCCTCAATCTTCAATCCTCAATACTCACTCTTCAATCCTCAATCCTCAATCCACAATACTCAATCCTCATTCTTCAATCCCCAATACCCAATCCTCAATCTTCAATCCTCAAACCTCAATCCTCAACCCTCAGCCCTCATCCTCAATCCTCAATCCTCAGTCTTCAATCCTCAATCCTCAATCCTCAATCCTCAATCCCCAATCCTCAATCCTCAATCCTCAATCTTGAATCCTCAATACTCAATCTTCAATCCTCAATCCTCAATCCTCAATCATCAATCCTCAATCCTCAATCGACAGTCTTCAACCCTCAATACTCAATCTTCAAACCTCAACACACAATCCTCAATCCTCAATCTTCAATTCTCATTCTCCAATCCTCAATACCCAATCCTCAATCTTCAATCCTCAATCCTCAATCCTCAATTCTCAATCCTCAATCCTCAGTCCTCAGTCCTCAAACCTCAATCCTCAACCCTCAGCCCTCATCCTCAATACTGAATCCTCAATTCACAATCCTCAATCTTCAATCCTCAGTACTCAATCTTCAATCCTCAGTACTCAATCTTCAATCCTCAATCCTCAGTCCTCAAACCTCAATTCTGAATCCTCAATCCTGAATCCTCAATCTTCGGCCCTCAGTCCTCAACAATCTGTTGTCAATCCTCAATCCTCAATAGAATATCCTCAATTCAAAGTTTTCAATACTCAATACTCAATCTGCAATCTTCAAACCTCTATCCACAAACATCAATTCTCATCACTCAACACTCAACACTCAGTCCTCAATGTTCAATCCTCGATCCTCAATTCCCAATCTTCAATCCTCAATACTGAATCTTCAATCCTCAATCCTCAATCCACAATCCTCAGCCCTCAGTGCTCAAACCTCAATCCTCAATCCTCAGTCCCCAATCCTCAATCCTCAGTCCTCAATCATCAATCCTCAATCTTCAACACTCAATCCTCAATCCTCAATCCTCAATCCTCATTCCTCAGTCATCAATCCTTAATCTTCAATACTCAATCCTCAATCCTCAATCGTCAGTCTTCTATCCTCAATACTCAATCTTCAATCCTCAACACTCAGTCCTCAATCCTCAATCCTCAATCCTCATTCTTCAATCCTCAATACCCAATCCTCAATCATCAATCTTCAATCCTCAATCCTCAGGCCTCAATCCTCTATCCTCAATCGTCAGTCTTCAATCCTCAATACTCAATCTTCAGTCCTCAATCCTCAAACCTCAATCCTCAATCCTCGTTCTTCAATCCTCAATACCCAATACTCAATCTTCAATCATCAATCCTCAATCCTCATTTCTCAATGCTCTATCCTCAGTCCTCAGTCCTCAAACCTCAATCCTGAACCGTCAGCCCCCATCCTCAATCCTCAATCCTCAATCTTCAATCCTCAATCCTCAATCCTCAATACTCAATCTTCAATCCTCAATCCTTAGTCCTCAAACCTCAATTCTGGGTCCAAAATCCTGAATCCTCAATCTTCAGACCTCAGTCCTCAACAATCTGTTGTCAACCCTCAATCCTCAATAGAATATTCTCAATTCAAAGTTTTCAATACTCAATACTCAATCTGCAATCTTCAAACCTCTATCCACAAACATAAATTCTCATCACTCAACACTCAACACTCAGTCCTCAATGTTCAATCCTCAATCCTCAATTCCCAATCTTCAATCCTCAATACTGAATCTTCAATCCTCAACCCTCAATCCACAATCCTCAGTCCTCAAACCTCAATTCTGAATCCTCAATCCTGAGTACTCAATCATCGGCCCTCAGTCCTCAACAATCAATTGTCAATCCTCAATCCTCAATAGAATATCCTCAATTCACAGCTTTCAATACTCAATACTCAAACTGCAATCTTCAAACCTCTACCCACAAACATCAATTCTCATCACTCAACCCTCAACACTCAGTCCTCAACGTTCAATCCTCAATCCTCAATCCCCAATCCTCAATCGTCAATCTTCAATCCTCAATACTCAATCTTCAATACTCAATCCTCAATCCTCAATGCTCAATCCTCATTCTTCAATCCTCAGTACCCAAACCTGAATCTTCAATCCTCAATCCTCAATCCTCAATCCTCAATCCTCAACCCTCATTCTTCAATCCTCAATACCCAATCCTCAATCTTCAATCCTCAATCCTCAATCCTCAATTCTCAATCCTCAATCTTCAATCCTCAATACTCAATCTGCAATCCTCAATCCTCAATCCTCAATCCTCAATCCTCATTCTTCAATCCTCAATACCCAATCCTCAATCTTCAACACTCAATCCTCAATCCTCAATTCTCAATCCTCAATCCTTAACCCTCAGACCTCAAACATCAATATTCAACCCTCAGTCCTCGTCCTCAATACACAAACCTCAATCCTCAGTCCTCAATATTCAATCCTCAATACTCAATCTGCAATCCTCAATCCTCAATCCTCAATCCTCAATCCTCATTCTTCAATCCTCAATACCCAATCCTCAATCTTCAACACTCAATCCTCAATCCTCAATTCTCAATCCTCAATCCTTAACCCTCAGACCTCAAACATCAATATTCAACCCTCAGTCCTCGTCCTCAATACACAAACCTCAATCCTCAGTCCTCAATATTCAATCATCAATATTCAATCTTCAATCCTCAATCCTCAATCCTCAATCATCAATCCTCAATCTTCAATACTCAATCCTCAATCCTCAATTCTCAATCCTCAATCCTCAAACCTCAATCTTCAATCCTTAATAATCAATTTTCAATCCTCAATCCTCAAAACTCAATCCTCAATCCTCAACCTTCAATCGCCAATACTCATTCTTCAATCCTCAATCCTCAACCCTCAACCCTCAATTTTCATTCCTCAATCCTCAATCCTCAATCTTCAATCCTCAATCCTCAATCCTCAATCCTCAGTCCTCAATCCTCAATCTTCAATCCTCAATACACAATCCTCAATCTTCAATCCTCAATCCTCAATCCTCAATCCTCAGTCCTCAATCCTCATTCGTCAGTCTTCAATCCTCAATACTCACTCTTCAATCCTCAATCCTCAATCCACGATACTCAGTCCTCATTCTTCAATCCCCAATACCCAATCCTCAATCTTCAATCCTCAAACCTCAATCCTCAACCCTCAGGCCTCATACTCAATCCTCAATCCTCAGTCTTCAATCCCCAATCCTCAATCTTCAATCCTCAATCCCCAATCCTCAATCCTCAATCCTCAATCTTCAATCCCCAATCCTCAATCCTCAATCCTCAATCATCAATCCTCAATCTTCAATACTCAATCCTCAATCCTTAATCCACAACCCTCAGTCCTCATCCTCAATTCTCAATTCTCAATCCTCAATCCTCAATCCTCAATCTTCAATCCTTAATAATCAATTTTCAATCCTCAATCCTCAATACTCAGTCATCAATCCTCAATCTTCAATGCTCAATCCTGAATCCTCAATCCTCTACCCTCAATCCTCAACACTCAGTCCGCATTATCAGTTCTCAATTCTCAATCCTCAATCCTCAGTCCTCAATCCTCAGTCCTCAATGATAAATCCTCAATCCTCAATCTTCAATCCTCAATACTCAATCTTCAATCCTCAATCCTCAATCCTCAATCGTCAATCTTCAGTCCTCAATACTCAATCCTCAATCCTCAATCTTCAATCGTCAATACTCATTCTTCAATCCTCAATCCTCAATCCTCAATCCTCATTCTTCAATCCTCAATACCCAATCCTCAATCCTCAATACTCAATCTTCAATCCTCAATGCTCAATCCTCAATACTCAATCTTCAATCCTCAATCCTCAATCCTCAATCCTCAATCCTCATTCTTCAATCCTCAATACCCAATCCTCAATCTTCAATCCTCAATCCTCAATCCTCAATTCTCAGTCCTCAATCCTCAGTCCTCAGTCCTCAAACCTCAATCCTCAACCCTCAGCCCTCATCCTCAATACTGAATCCTCAATTCTCAATCCTCAATCTTCAATCCTCAATACTCAATCTTCAATCCTCAATCCTCAGTCCTCAGTCCTCAAACCTCAATCCTCAACCCTCAGCCCTCATCCTCAGCCCTCATCCTCAATACTGAATCCTCAATTCTCAATCCTCAATCTTCAATCCTCAATACTCAATCTTCAATCCTCAATCCTCAGTCCACAAACCTCAATTCTGAATCCTCAAGCCTGAATCCTCATTCTTCAATCCTCAGTACCCAAACCTGAATCTTCAATCCTCAATCCTCAATCCTCAATCCTCAATCCCCATTCTTGAGTCCCCGATACTCAATTTTCAATCCTCTATCCTCAATCCTCAATCCTCAATCCTCAATACTCAGTCATCAATACTCAATCTTCAATACTCAATCCTCAATCCTCAATCCTCAATCCTCAACACTCAATCCTCAATCCTCAATTCTCATTCCTCAAACCTCAATCCACAACCCTCAGTCCTCATCCTCAATTCTCAATTCTCAATCCTCAATCCTCAATCCTCAATCTTCAATCCTTAATAATCAATTTTCAATCCTCAATCCTCAATACTCAGTCATCAATCCTCAATCTTCAATACACAATCCTCAATCCTCAATCCTCTATCCTCAATCCTCAACCCTCAGTCCTCATTATCAGTTCTCAATTCTCAATCCTCAATCCTCAGTCCTCAATCCTCAGTCCTCAATGATCAATCCTCAATCCTCAATCTTCAATCCTCAATACTCAATCCTCAATCCTCAATCTTCAATCGTCAATATTCATTCTTCTATCCTCAATACTCAACCCTCAACCCTCAATTTTCATTCCTCAATCCTCAATCCTCAATCCTCAATCCTCATTCTTCAATCTTCAATACCCAATCCTCAATCTTCAATCCTCAATCCTCAATCCTCAATTCTCAGTCCTCAATCCTCAGACCTCAGTCCTCAAACCTCAATCCTCAACCCTCAGCCCTCATCCTCAATACTGAATCCTCAATTCTCAATCCTCAATCTTCAATCCTCAATACTCAATCTTCAATCCTCAATCCTCAGTCCTCAAACCTCAATTCTGAATCCTCAAGCCTGAATCCTCACTCTTCAATCCTCAGTACCCAAACCTGAATCTTCAATCCTCAATCCTCAATCCTCAATCCTCAATCCCCATTCTTGAGTCCCCGATACTCAATTTTCAATCCTCTATCCTCAATCCTCAATCCTCAATCCTCAATACTCAGTCATCAATACTCAATCTTCAATACTCAATCCTCAATCCTCAATCCTCAATCCTCAATACTCAATCCTCAATCCTCAATTCTCATTCCTCAAACCTCAATCCACAACCCTCAGTCCTCATCCTCAATTCTCAATTCTCAATCCTCAATCCTCAATCCTCAATCTTCAATCCTTAATAATCAATTTTCAATCCTCAATCCTCAATACTCAGTCATCAATCCTCAATCTTCAATACTCAATCCTCAATCCTCAATCCTCTATCCTCAATCCTCAACCCTCAATCCTCATTATCAGTTCTCAATTCTCAATCCACAATCCTCAGTCCTCAATCCTCAGTCCTCAATGATCAATCCTCAATCCTCAATCTTCAATCCTCAATACTCAATCTTCAATCCTCAATCCTCAATCCTCAATCGTCAATCTTCAGTCCTCAATACTCAATCCTCAATCCTCAAACTTCAATCGTCAATACTCATTCTTCAATCCTCAATCCTCAACCCTCAACCCTCAATTTTCATTCCTCAATCCTCAATCCTCAATCCTCAATCCTCATTCTTCAATCCTCAATACCCAATCCTCAATCTTCAATCCTCAATCCTCAATCCTCAATTCTCAATCCTCAGTCATCAAACCTCAATCCTCAATCCTCTATCCCCAATCCTCAATCCTCAGTCCTCAATCATCAATCCTCAATCTTCAACACTCAATCCTCAATCCTCAATCCTCAATCCTCATTCCTCAGTCATCAATCCTTAATCTTCAATACTCAATCCTCAATCCTCAATCGTCAGTCTTCTATCCTCAATACTCAATCTTCAATCCTCAACACTCAATCCTCAATCCTCAATCCTCAATCCTCATTCTTCAATCCTCAATACCCAATCCTCAATCATCAATCTTCAATCCTCAATCCTCAGGCCTCAATCCTCTATCCTCAATCGTCAGTCTTCAATCCTCAATAGTCAATCTTCAATCCTCAATCCTCAAACCTCAATCCTCAATCCTCGTTCTTCAATCCTCAATACCCAATACTCAATCTTCAATCATCAATCCTCAATCCTCATTTCTCAATGCTGTATCCTCAGTCCTCAGTCCTCAAACATCAATCCTCAACCGTCAGCCCCCATCCTCAATCCTCAATCCTCAATCTTCAATCCTCAATACTCAATCCTCAATACTCAATCTTCAATCCTCAATCCTTAGTCCTCAAACCTCAATTCTGAATCCTCAATCCTGAATCCTCAATCTTCAGACCTCAGTCCTCAACAATCTGTTGTCAATCCTCAATCCTCAATAGAATATCATCAATTCAAGGTTTTCAATAGTCAATACTCAATCTGCAATCTTCAAACCTCTATCCACAGACATCAATTCTCATCACTCAACACTCAATCCTCAGTCCTCAATCATCAATCCTCAATCTTCAATACTCAATCCTCAATCCTCAACCCTCAATCCTCATTCCTCAATCATCAATCCTCAATCTTCAACACTCAATCCTCAATCCTCAATCGTCAGTCTTCTATCCTCAATACTCAATCTTCAATACTCAACACTCAATCCTCTATCCTCAATCCTCAATCCTCATTCTTCAATCCTCAATACCCAATCCTCAATCTTCAATCCTCAATCCTCAATTCTCAGTCCTCAATCCTCAATCCTAAATCGTCAGTCTTCAATCCTCAATACTCAATCTTCAATCCTCAATCCTCAAACCTCAATCCTCAATCCTCATTCTTCGATCCACAATACCCAATACTCAATCTTCAATCCTCAGTACTCAATCCACATTTCTCAATGCTCTATCCTCAGTCCTCAGTCCTCAAACCTCAATCCTGAACCGTCAGCCCCCATCCTCAATCCTCAATCCTCAATCTTCAATCCTCAATCCTCAATCCTCAATACTCAATCTTCAATCCTCAATCCTCAATCCTCAATCGTCAATATTCAGTCCTCAATACTCAATCCTCAATCCTCAATCTTCAATCGTCAATACTCATTCTTCAATCCTCAATCCTCAATCCCCAATTCTCAATCCTCAATCCTCAGTCCTCAGTCCTCAAACCTCAATCCTCAACCCTCAGCCCTCATCGTCAATCCTCAATCCTCAGTCTTCAATCCTCAATCCTCAATCCACAATACTCAATCCTCATTCTTCAATCCCCAATACCCAATCCTCAATCTTCAATCCTCAAACCTCAATCCTCAACCCTCAATTCTGGATCCAAAATCCTGAATCCTCAATCTTCAGACCTCAGTCCTCAACAATCTGTTGTCAACCCTCAATCCTCAATAGAATATTCTCAATTCAAAGTTTTCAATACTCAATACTCAATCTGCAATCTTCAAACCTCTATCCACAAACATAAATTCTCATCACTCAACACTCAACACTCAGTCCTCAATGTTCAATCCTCAATCCTCAATTCCCAATCTTCAATCCTCAATACTGAATCTTCAATCCTCAATCCTCAATCCACAATCCTCAGTCCTCAAACCTCAATTCTGAATCCTCAATCCTGAGTACTCAATCTTCGGCCCTCAGTCCTCAACAATCAATTGTCAATCTTTAATCCTCAATAGAATATCCTCAATTCACAGCTTTCAACACTCAATACTCAAACTGCAATCTTCAAACCTCTATCCACAAACATCAATTCCCATCACTCAACCCTCAACACTCAGTCCTCAACGTTCAATCCTCAATCCTCAATCCCCAATCCTCAATCGTCAATCTTCAATCCTCAATACTCAATCTTCAATACTCAATCCTCAATCCTCAATGCTCAATCCTCATTCTTCAATCCTCAGTACCCAAACCTGAATCTTCAATCCTCAATCCTCAATCCTCAATCCTCAATCCTCAATCCTCAACCCTCATTCTTCAATCCTCAATACCCAATCCTCAATCTTCAATCCTCAATCCTCAATCCTCAATTCTCAATCCTCAATCCTTAACCCTCAGACCTCAATCATCAATATTCAACCCTCAGTCCTCATTCCTCAATACACAAACCTCAATCCTCAGTCCTCAATATTCTATCATCAATATTCAATCTTCAATCCTCAATCCTCCATCATCAATCCTCAATCTTCAATACTCAATCCTCAATCCTCAATTCTCAATCCTCAATCCTCAATCCTCAATCTTCAATCCTTAATAATCAATTTTCAATCCTCAATTCTCAATACTCAGTCATCAATCCTCAATCTTCAATACTCAATCCTCAAACCTCAATCCTCAATTCTCAATCCTCAATCCTTAACCCTCAGACCTCAATCATCAATATTCAACCCTCAGTCCTCGTCCTCAATACACAAACCTCAATCCTCAGTCCTCAATATTCAATCATCAATATTCAATCTTCAATCCTCAATCCTCAATCATCAATCCTCAATCTTCAATACTCAATCCTCAATCCTCAATTCTCAATTCTCAATCCTCAATCCTCAATCTTCAATCCTTAATAATCAATTTTCAATCCTCAATCCTCAATACTCAGTCATCAATCCTCAATCTTCAATACTCAATCCTCAAACCTCAATCCTCTATCCTCAATCCTCAACCCTCAGACCTCATTATCAACTCTCAATTCTCAATCCTCAATCCTCAGTCCTCAATCCTCAGTCCTCAATGATCAATCCTCAATCCTCAATCTTCAATCCTCAATACTCAATCTTCAATCCTCAATCCTCAATCCTCAATCGTCAATCTTCAGTCCTCAATACTCAATCCTCAATCCTCAATCTTCAATCGTCAATACTCATTCTTCAATCCTCAATCCTCAACCCTCAACCCTCAATTTTCATTCCTCAATCCTCAATCCTCAATCCTCAATCCTCATTCTTCAATCCTCAATACCCAATCCTCAATCTTCAATCCTCAATCCTCAATCCTCAATTCTCAATCCTCAATCCTCAGTCCTCAGTTCTCAAACCACAATCCTCAATCCTCATTCCTCAATCATCAATCCTCAATCTTCAACACTCAATCCTCAATCCTCAATCGTCAGTCTTCTATCCTCAATACTCAATCTTCAATCCTCAACACTCAATCCTCTATCCTCAATCCTCAATCCTCATTCTTCAATCCTCAATACCCAATCCTCAATCTTCAAACCTCAATCCTCAATCCTCAGTCCTCAATCCTCAATCCTCAATCGTCAGTCTTCAATCCTCAATACTCAATCTTCAATCCTCAATCCTCAAACCTCAATCCTCAATCCTCATTCTTCGATCCCCTATACCCAATACTCAATCTTCAATCCTCAATCCTCAATCCTCATTTCTCAATGTTCTATCCTCAGTCCTCAGTCCTCAAACCTCAATCCTGAACCGTCAGCCCCCATCCTCAATCCTCAATCCTCAATCTTCAATCCTCAATCCTCAATCCTCAATACTCAATCTTCAATCCTCAATCCTTAGCCCTCAAACCTCAATTCTGGATCCAAAATCCTGAATCCTCAATCTTCAGACCTCAGTCCTCAACAATCTGTTGTCAATCCTCAATCCTCAATAGAACATTCTCAATTCAAAGTTTTCAATACTCAATACTCAATCTGCAATCTTCAAACCCCTATCCACAAACATCAATTCTCATCACTCAACACTCAACACTCAGTCCTCAATGTTCAATCCTCAATCCTCAATTCCCAATCTTCAATCCTCAATACTGAATCTTCAATCCTCAATCCTCAATCCACAATCCTCAGTCCTCAAACCTCAATTCTGAATCCTCAATCCTGAGTCCTCAATCTTCGGACCTCAGTCCTCAACAATCAATTGTCAATCCTCAATCCTCAATAGAATATCCTCAATTCACAGCTTTCAATACTCAATACTCAAACTGCAATCTTCAAACCTCTATCCACAAACATCAATTCTCATCACTCAACCCTCAACACTCAGTCCTCAACGTTCAATCCTCAATCCTCAATCCCCAATCCTCAATCGTCAATCTTCAATCCTCAATACTCAATCTTCAATACTCAATCCTCAATCCTCAATGCTCAATCCTCATTCTTTAATCCTCAGTACCCAAACCTGAATCTTCAATCCTCAATCCTCAATCCTCAATCCTCAACCCTCAACCCTCATTCTTCAACCCTCAATACCCAATCCTCAATCCTCAATACTCAAACATCAATGCTCAATTCTCAATACTCAATAGAATATCCTGAATTCTCAGGATTCAATACCCAAACCTCAATCCTCAGCCATCAGCCCTCATCCTCCATCCTCAATACTCAATCCTCAATCCTGAATCTTCAATCCTCTATATTCAATCTTCAATCCTCAATACTCAATCCTCAATCCTCAGTGATCAATACTCAATCTTCAATACTGAATCCTCAATCCTCAATCCTCAATCCTCAATCCTCAATCCTCAATCCTCATTTCTCAAACCTCAATCCTCAACCCTCAGTCCTCATCCTCAATTATCAATTCTCAATCCTCAACCCTGTATTATCAATCTTCAATCCTCAATAATCAATCTCCAATCCTAGATCCTCAATCCACAACCCTCAACCTTCAATCCTCAATACTGAATCTTCAATCCTCAATCCTCAATCCTCAATCCTTAATCCTCAATCGTGAATCTTCAGTCCTCAATACTCAATCTTCAATTCTCAATCTTCAATCCTCAATCCTCAATCCTCAATCCTTAACCCTCAGACCTCAAACATCAATATTCAACCCTCAGTCCTCGTAATCAATAAACAACCCTCAATCCTCAGTCCTCAATATTCAATCATCAATATTCAATCTTCAATCCTCAATCCTCAATCCTCAATCATCAATCCTCAATCTTCAATACTCAATCCTCAATCCTCAATCCTCAATCCTTAATCCTCAATCCTCAATCCTCAATCCTCAAACCTCAATCCTCAATCCTCATTCTTCAATCCTCAATACCCAATCCTCAATCTTCAATCCTCAATCTTCAATCCTCAATTCTCAATCCTCAATCCTTAACCATCAGACCTCAAACATCAATATTCAACCCTCAGTCCTCGTCCCCCAAACATAACCCTCAATCCTCAGTCCTCAATATTGAATCATCAATATTCAATCTTCAATCCTCAATCCTCAATCCTCAATCCTCAATCCTCAACCTTCAACCCTTAATAATCAATTTTCGATCCTCAATTCTCAATACTCAGTCATCAATCCTCAATCTTCAATACTCAATCCTCAATCCTCAATCTTCTATCCTCAATCCTCAACCCTCAGTCCTCATTATCAGTTCTCAATTCTCAATCCTCAATCCTCAGTCCTCAATCCTCAGTCCTCAATGATCAATCCTCAATCCTCAATCTTCAATCGTCAATACTCATTCTTCAATCCTCAATCCTCAACCCTCAACCCTCAATTTTCATTCCTCAATCCTCAATCCTCAATCCTCAATACTCATTCTTCAATCCTCAATACCCAATCCTCAATCTTCAATCCTCAATCCTCTATCCTCAATTCTCAATCCTCAATCCTCAGTCCTCAGTCCTCAAACCTCAATCCTCAACCCTCAGCACTCATCGTCAATCCCCAATCCTCAATCCTCAATCCTCAATCTTCAATCCTCAATACTCACTCTTCAATCCTCAATCCTCAATCCACAATACTCAATCCTCATTCTTCAATCCCCAATACCCAATCCTCAATCTTCAATCCTCAAACCTCAATCCTCAACCCTCAGCCCTCATCCTCAATCCTCAATCCTCAGTCTTCAATCCTCAATCCTCAATCCTCAATCCTCAATCCCCAATCCTCAATCCTCAATCCTCAATCTTGAATCCTCAATACTCAATCTTCAATCCTCAATCCTCAATCCTCAATCATCAATCCTCAATCCTCAATCGACAGTCTTCAACCCTCAATACTCAATCTTCAAACCTCAACACACAATCCTCAATCCTCAATCTTCAATTCTCATTCTCCAATCCTCAATACCCAATCCTCAATCTTCAATCCTCAATCCTCAATCCTCAATTCTCAATCCTCAATCCTCAGTCCACAGTCCTCAAACCTCAATCCTCAACCCTCAGCCCTCATCCTCAATACTGAATCCTCAATTCACAATCCTCAATCTTCAATCCTCAGTACTCAATCTTCAATCCTCAGTACTCAATCTTCAATCCTCAATCCTCAGTCCTCAAACCTCAATTCTGAATCCTCAATCCTGAATCCTCAATCTTCGGCCCTCAGTCCTCAACAATCTGTTGTCAATCCTCAATCCTCAATAGAATATCCTCAATTCAAAGTTTTCAATACTCAATACTCAATCTGCAATCTTCAAACCTCTATCCACAAACATCAATTCTCATCACTCAACACTCAACACTCAGTCCTCAATGTTCAATCCTCGATCCTCAATTCCCAATCTTCAATCCTCAATACTGAATCTTCAATCCTCAATCCTCAATCCACAATCCTCAGCCCTCAGTGCTCAAACCTCAATCCTCAATCCTCAGTCCCCAATCCTCAATCCTCAGTCCTCAATCATCAATCCTCAATCTTCAACACTCAATCCTCAATCCTCAATCCTCAATCCTCATTCCTCAGTCATCAATCCTTAATCTTCAATACTCAATCCTCAATCCTCAATCGTCAGTCTTCTATCCTCAATACTCAATCTTCAATCCTCAACACTCAGTCCTCAATCCTCAATCCTCAATCCTCATTCTTCAATCCTCAATACCCAATCCTCAATCATCAATCTTCAATCCTCAATCCTCAGGCCTCAATCCTCTATCCTCAATCGTCAGTCTTCAATCCTCAATACTCAATCTTCAGTCCTCAATCCTCAAACCTCAATCCTCAATCCTCGTTCTTCAATCCTCAATACCCAATACTCAATCTTCAATCATCAATCCTCAATCCTCATTTCTCAATGCTCTATCCTCAGTCCTCAGTCCTCAAACATCAATCCTCAACCGTCAGCCCCCATCCTCAATCCTCAATCCTCAATCTTCAATCCTCAATCCTCAATCCTCAATACTCAATCTTCAATCCTCAATCCTTAGTCCTCAAACCTCAATTCTGAATCCTCAATCCTGAATCCTCAATCTTCAGACCTCAGTCCTCAACAATCTGTTGTCAATCCTCAATCCTCAATAGAATATCATCAATTCAAGGTTTTCAATAGTCAATACCCAATCTGCAATCTTCAAACCTCTATCCACAAACATCAATTCTCATCACTCAACACTCAATCCTCAGTCCTCAATCATCAATCCTCAATCTTCAATACTCAATCCTCAATCCTCAACCCTCAATCCTCATTCCTCAATCATCAATCCTCAATCTTCAACACTCAATCCTCAATCCTCAATCGTCAGTCTTCTATCCTCAATACTCAATCTTCAATACTCAACACTCAATCCTCTATCCTCAATCCTCAATCCTCATTCTTCAATCCTCAATACCCAATCCTCAATCTTCAATCCTCAATCCTCAATTCTCAGTCCTCAATCCTCAATCCTCAATCGTCAGTCTTCAATCCTCAATACTCAATCTTCAATCCTCAATCCTCAAACCTCAATCCTCAATCCTCATTCTTCGATCCTCAATACCCAATACTCAATCTTCAATCCTCAATACTCAATCCTCATTTCTCAATGCTCTATCCTCAGTCCTCAGTCCTCAAACCTCAATCCTGAACCGTCAGCCCCCATCCTCAATCCTCAATCCTCAATCTTCAATCCTCAATCCTCAATCCTCAATACTCAATCTTCAATCCTCAATCCTTAGTCCTCAAACCTCAATTCTGGGTCCAAAATCCTGAATCCTCAATCTTCAGACCTCAGTCCTCAACAATCTGTTGTCAACCCTCAATCCTCAATAGAATATTCTCAATTCAAAGTTTTCAATACTCAATACTCAATCTGCAATCTTCAAACCTCTATCCACAAACATAAATTCTCATCTCTCAACACTCAACACTCAGTCCTCAATGTTCAATCCTCAATCCTCAATTCCCAATCTTCAATCCTCAATACTGAATCTTCAATCCTCAACCCTCAATCCACAATCCTCAGTCCTCAAACCTCAATTCTGAATCCTCAATCCTGAGTACTCAATCATCGGCCCTCAGTCCTCAACAATCAATTGTCAATCCTCAATCCTCAATAGAATATCCTCAATTCACAGCTTTCAATACTCAATACTCAAACTGCAATCTTCAAACCTCTACCCACAAACATCAATTCTCATCACTCAACCCTCAACACTCAGTCCTCAACGTTCAATCCTCAATCCTCAATCCCCAATCCTCAATCGTCAATCTTCAATCCTCAATACTCAATCTTCAATACTCAATCCTCAATCCTCAATGCTCAATCCTCATTCTTCAATCCTCAGTACCCAAACCTGAATCTTCAATCCTCAATCCTCAATCCTCAATCCTCAATCCTCAACCCTCATTCTTCAATCCTCAATACCCAATCCTCAATCTTCAATCCTCAATCCTCAATCCTCAATTCTCAATCCTCAATCCTTAACCCTCAGACCTCAATCATCAATATTCAACCCTCAGTCCTCATTCCTCAATACACAAACCTCAATCCTCAGTCCTCAATATTCTATCATCAATATTCAATCTTCAATCCTCAATCCTCAATCATCAATCCTCAATCTTCAATACTCAATCCTCAATCCTCAATTCTCAATCCTCAATCCTCAATCCTCAATCTTCAATCCTTAATAATCAATTTTCAATCCTCAATCCTCAATACTCAGTCATCAATCCTCAATCTTCAATACTCAATCCCCAAACCTCAATCCTCAATTCTCAATCCTCAATCCTTAACCCTCAGACCTCAATCATCAATATTCAACCCTCAGTCCTCGTCCTCAATACACAAACCTCAATCCTCAGTCCTCAATATTCAATCATCAATATTCAATCTTCAATCCTCAATCCTCAATCATCAATCCTCAATCTTCAACACTCAATCCTCAATCCCCAATTCTCAATCCTCAATCCTCAGTCCTCAACCCTCATTCTTCAATCCTCAATACCCAATCCTCAATCTTCAATCCTCAATCCTCAATCCCCAATTCTCAATCCTCAATCCTCAGTCCTCAGTTCTCAAACCTCAATCCTCAACCCTCAGCCCTCATCGTCAGTCCTCAATCCTCAATCCTCAATCCTTAACCTTCAATCCTCAATACTCAATCTTCAATCCTCAATCATCAATTCTCAACCCTCAATCCTCAATCTTCAATCCTCAATCCTCAATCCTCAATCTTCAATCCTCAATACTCAATCTGCAATCCTCAATCCTCAATCCTCAATCCTCAATCCTCATTCTTCAATCCTCAATACCCAATCCTCAATCTTCAACACTCAATCCTCAATCCTCAATTCTCAATCCTCAATCCTTAACCCTCAGACCTCAAACATCAATATTCAACCCTCAGTCCTCGTCCTCAATACACAAACCTCAATCCTCAGTCCTCAATATTCAATCATCAATATTCAATCTTCAATCCTCAATCCTCAATCCTCAATCATCAATCCTCAATCTTCAATACTCAATCCTCAATCCTCAATTCTCAATCCTCAATCCTCAAACCTCAATCTTCAATCCTTAATAATCAATTTTCAATCCTCAATCCTCAAAACTCAATCCTCAATCCTCAACCTTCAATCGCCAATACTCATTCTTCAATCCTCAATCCTCAACCCTCAACCCTCAATTTTCATTCCTCAATCCTCAATCCTCAATCTTCAATCCTCAATCCTCAATCCTCAATCCTCAGTCCTCAATCCTCAATCTTCAATCCTCAATACACAATCCTCAATCTTCAATCCTCAATCCTCAATCCTCAATCCTCAGTCCTCAATCCTCATTCGTCAGTCTTCAATCCTCAATACTCACTCTTCAATCCTCAATCCTCAATCCACGATACTCAGTCCTCATTCTTCAATCCCCAATACCCAATCCTCAATCTTCAATCCTCAAACCTCAATCCTCAACCCTCAGGCCTCATACTCAATCCTCAATCCTCAGTCTTCAATCCCCAATCCTCAATCTTCAATCCTCAATCCCCAATCCTCAATCCTCAATCCTCAATCTTCAATCCCCAATCCTCAATCCTCAATCCTCAATCATCAATCCTCAATCTTCAATACTCAATCCTCAATCCTTAATCCACAACCCTCAGTCCTCATCCTCAATTCTCAATTCTCAATCCTCAATCCTCAATCCTCAATCTTCAATCCTTAATAATCAATTTTCAATCCTCAATCCTCAATACTCAGTCATCAATCCTCAATCTTCAATACTCAATCCTGAATCCTCAATCCTCTACCCTCAATCCTCAACGCTCAGTCCGCATTATCAGTTCTCAATTCTCAATCCTCAATCCTCAGTCCTCAATCCTCAGTCCTCAATGATAAATCCTCAATCCTCAATCTTCAATCCTCAATACTCAATCTTCAATCCTCAATCCTCAATCCTCAATCGTCAATCTTCAGTCCTCAATACTCAATCCTCAATCCTCAATCTTCAATCGTCAATACTCATTCTTCAATCCTCAATCCTCAATCCTCAATCCTCATTCTTCAATCCTCAATACCCAATCCTCAATCCTCAATACTCAATCTTCAATCCTCAATGCTCAATCCTCAATACTCAATCTTCAATCCTCAATCCTCAATCCTCAATCCTCAATCCTCATTCTTCAATCCTCAATACCCAATCCTCAATCTTCAATCCTCAATCCTCAATCCTCAATTCTCAGTCCTCAATCCTCAGTCCTCAGTCCTCAAACCTCAATCCTCAACCCTCAGCCCTCATCCTCAATACTGAATCCTCAATTCTCAATCCTCAATCTTCAATCCTCAATACTCAATCTTCAATCCTCAATCCTCAGTCCTCAGTCCTCAAACCTCAATCCTCAACCCTCAGCCCTCATCCTCAGCCCTCATCCTCAATACTGAATCCTCAATTCTCAATCCTCAATCTTCAATCCTCAATACTCAATCTTCAATCCTCAATCCTCAGTCCACAAACCTCAATTCTGAATCCTCAAGCCTGAATCCTCATTCTTCAATCCTCAGTACCCAAACCTGAATCTTCAATCCTCAATCCTCAATCCTCAATCCTCAATCCCCATTCTTGAGTCCCCGATACTCAATTTTCAATCCTCTATCCTCAATCCTCAATCCTCAATCCTCAATACTCAGTCATCAATACTCAATCTTCAATACTCAATCCTCAATCCTCAATCCTCAATCCTCAACACTCAATCCTCAATCCTCAATTCTCATTCCTCAAACCTCAATCCACAACCCTCAGTCCTCATCCTCAATTCTCAATTCTCAATCCTCAATCCTCAATCCTCAATCTTCAATCCTTAATAATCAATTTTCAATCCTCAATCCTCAATACTCAGTCATCAATCCTCAATCTTCAATACTCAATCCTCAATCCTCAATCCTCTATCCTCAATCCTCAACCCTCAGTCCTCATTATCAGTTCTCAATTCTCAATCCTCAATCCTCAGTCCTCAATCCTCAGTCCTCAATGATCAATCCTCAATCCTCAATCTTCAATCCTCAATACTCAATCCTCAATCCTCAATCTTCAATCGTCAATATTCATTCTTCAATCCTCAATACTCAACCCTCAACCCTCAATTTTCATTCCTCAATCCTCAATCCTCAATCCTCAATCCTCATTCTTCAATCTTCAATACCCAATCCTCAATCTTCAATCCTCAATCCTCAATCCTCAATTCTCAGTCCTCAATCCTCAGACCTCAGTCCTCAAACATCAATCCTCAACCGTCAGCCCCCATCCTCAATCCTCAATCCTCAATCTTCAATCCTCAATCCTCAATCCTCAATACTCAATCTTCAATCCTCAATCCTTAGTCCTCAAACCTCAATTCTGAATCCTCAATCCTGAATCCTCAATCTTCAGACCTCAGTCCTCAACAATCTGTTGTCAATCCTCAATCCTCAATAGAATATCATCAATTCAAGGTTTTCAATAGTCAATACTCAATCTGCAATCTTCAAACCTCTATCCACAAACATCAATTCTCATCACTCAACACTCAATCCTCAGTCCTCAATCATCAATCCTCAATCTTCAATACTCAATCCTCAATCCTCAACCCTCAATCCTCATTCCTCAATCATCAATCCTCAATCTTCAACACTCAATCCTCAATCCTCAATCGTCAGTCTTCTATCCTCAATACTCAATCTTCAATACTCAACACTCAATCCTCTATCCTCAATCCTCAATCCTCATTCTTCAATCCTCAATACCCAATCCTCAATCTTCAATCCTCAATCCTCAATTCTCAGTCCTCAATCCTCAATCCTCAATCGTCAGTCTTCAATCCTCAATACTCAATCTTCATCCTCAATCCTCAAACCTCAATCCTCAATCCTCATTCTTCGATCCTCAATACCCAATACTCAATCTTCAATCCTCAATACTCAATCCTCATTTCTCAATGCTCTATCCTCAGTCCTCAGTCCTCAAACCTCAATCCTGAACCGTCAGCCCCCATCCTCAATCCTCAATCCTCAATCTTCAATCCTCAATCCTCAATCCTCAATACTCAATCTTCAATCCTCAATCCTTAGTCCTCAAACCTCAATTCTGGGTCCAAAATCCTGAATCCTCAATCTTCAGACCTCAGTCCTCAACAATCTGTTGTCAACCCTCAATCCTCAATAGAATATTCTCAATTCAAAGTTTTCAATACTCAATACTCAATCTGCAACCTTCAAACCTCTATCCACAAACATAAATTCTCATCACTCAACACTCAACACTCAGTCCTCAATGTTCAATCCTCAATCCTCAATTCCCAATCTTCAATCCTCAATACTGAATCTTCAATCCTCAACCCTCAATCCACAATCCTCAGTCCTCAAACCTCAATTCTGAATCCTCAATCCTGAGTACTCAATCATCGGCCCTCAGTCCTCAACAATCAATTGTCAATCCTCAATCCTCAATAGAATATCCTCAATTCACAGCTTTCAATACTCAATACTCAAACTGCAATCTTCAAACCTCTACCCACAAACATCAATTCTCATCACTCAACCCTCAACACTCAGTCCTCAACGTTCAATCCTCAATCCTCAATCCCCAATCCTCAATCGTCAATCTTCAATCCTCAATACTCAATCTTCAATACTCAATCCTCAATCCTCAATGCTCAATCCTCATTCTTCAATCCTCAGTACCCAAACCTGAATCTTCAATCCTCAATCCTCAATCCTCAATCCTCAATCCTCAACCCTCATTCTTCAATCCTCAGTACCCAATCCTCAATCTTCAATCCTCAATCCTCAATCCTCAATTCTCAATCCTCAATCCTTAACCCTCAGACCTCAATCATCAATATTCAACCCTCAGTCCTCATTCCTCAATACACAAACCTCAATCCTCAGTCCTCAATATTCTATCATCAATATTCAATCTTCAATCCTCAATCCTCAATCATCAATCCTCAATCTTCAATACTCAATCCTCAATCCTCAATTCTCAATCCTCAATCCTCAATCCTCAATCTTCAATCCTTAATAATCAATTTTCAATCCTCAATCCTCAATACTCAGTCATCAATCCTCAATCTTCAATACTCAATCCCCAAACCTCAATCCTCAATTCTCAATCCTCAATCCTTAACCCTCAGACCTCAATCATCAATATTCAACCCTCAGTCCTCGTCCTCAATACACAAACCTCAATCCTCAGTCCTCAATATTCAATCATCAATATTCAATCTTCAATCCTCAATCCTCAATCATCAATCCTCAATCTTCAATACTCAATCCTCAATCCCCAATTCTCAATCCTCAATCCTCAGTCCTCAACCCTCATTCTTCAATCCTCAATACCCAATCCTCAATCTTCAATCCTCAATCCTCAATCCCCAATTCTCAATCCTCAATCCTCAGTCCTCAGTCCTCAAACCTCAATCCTCAACCCTCAGCCCTCATCGTCAATCCTCAATCCTCAATCCTCAATCCTTAACCTTCAATCCTCAATACTCAATCTTCAATCCTCAATCATCAATTCTCAACCTTCAATCCTCAATCTTCAATCCTCAATCCTCAATCCTCAATCTTCAATCCTCAATACTCAATCTGCAATCCTCAATCCTCAATCCTCAATCCTCAATCCTCATTCTTCAATCCTCAATACCCAATCCTCAATCTTCAACACTCAATCCTCAATCCTCAATTCTCAATCCTCAATCCTTAACCCTCAGACCTCAAACATCAATATTCAACCCTCAGTCCTCGTCCTCAATACACAAACCTCAATCCTCAGTCCTCAATATTCAATCATCAATATTCAATCTTCAATCCTCAATCCTCAATCCTCAATCATCAATCCTCAATCTTCAATACTCAATCCTCAATCCTCAATTCTCAATCCTCAATCCTCAAACCTCAATCTTCAATCCTTAATAATCAATTTTCAATCCTCAATCCTCAAAACTCAATCGTCAATCCTCAACCTTCAATCGCCAATACTCATTCTTCAATCCTCAATCCTCAACCCTCAACCCTCAATTTTCATTCCTCAATCCTCAATCCTCAATCTTCAATCCTCAATCCTCAATCCTCAATCCTCAGTCCTCAATCCTCAATCTTCAATCCTCAATACACAATCCTCAATCTTCAATCCTCAATCCTCAATCCTCAATCCTCAGTCCTCAATCCTCATTCGTCAGTCTTCAATCCTCAATACTCACTCTTCAATCCTCAATCCTCAATCCACGATACTCAGTCCTCATTCTTCAATCCCCAATACCCAATCCTCAATCTTCAATCCTCAAACCTCAATCCTCAACCCTCAGGCCTCATACTCAATCCTCAATCCTCAGTCTTCAATCCCCAATCCTCAATCTTCAATCCTCAATCCCCAATCCTCAATCCTCAATCCTCAATCTTCAATCCCCAATCCTCAATCCTCAATCCTCAATCATCAATCCTCAATCTTCAATACTCAATCCTCAATCCTTAATCCACAACCCTCAGTCCTCATCCTCAATTCTCAATTCTCAATCCTCAATCCTCAATCCTCAATCTTCAATCCTTAATAATCAATTTTCAATCCTCAATCCTCAATACTCAGTCATCAATCCTCAATCTTCAATACTCAATCCTGAATCCTCAATCCTCTACCCTCAATCCTCAACACTCAGTCCGCATTATCAGTTCTCAATTCTCAATCCTCAATCCTCAGTCCTCAATCCTCAGTCCTCAATGATAAATCCTCAATCCTCAATCTTCAATCCTCAATACTCAATCTTCAATCCTCAATCCTCAATCCTCAATCGTCAATCTTCAGTCCTCAATACTCAATCCTCAATCCTCAATCTTCAATCGTCAATACTCATTCTTCAATCCTCAATCCTCAATCCTCAATCCTCATTCTTCAATCCTCAATACCCAATCCTCAATCCTCAATACTCAATCTTCAATCCTCAATGCTCAATCCTCAATACTCAATCTTCAATCCTCAATCCTCAATCCTCAATCCTCAATCCTCATTCTTCAATCCTCAATACCCAATCCTCAATCTTCAATCCTCAATCCTCAATCCTCAATTCTCAGTCCTCAATCCTCAGTCCTCAGTCCTCAAACCTCAATCCTCAACCCTCAGCCCTCATCCTCAATACTGAATCCTCAATTCTCAATCCTCAATCTTCAATCCTCAATACTCAATCTTCAATCCTCAATCCTCAGTCCTCAGTCCTCAAACCTCAATCCTCAACCCTCAGCCCTCATCCTCAGCCCTCATCCTCAATACTGAATCCTCAATTCTCAATCCTCAATCTTCAATCCTCAATACTCAATCTTCAATCCTCAATCCTCAGTCCACAAACCTCAATTCTGAATCCTCAAGCCTGAATCCTCATTCTTCAATCCTCAGTACCCAAACCTGAATCTTCAATCCTCAATCCTCAATCCTCAATCCTCAATCCCCATTCTTGAGTCCCCGATACTCAATTTTCAATCCTCTATCCTCAATCCTCAATCCTCAATCCTCAATACTCAGTCATCAATACTCAATCTTCAATACTCAATCCTCAATCCTCAATCCTCAATCCTCAACACTCAATCCTCAATCCTCAATTCTCATTCCTCTATCCTCAATCCTCAATCCTCAATCCTCAATACTCAGTCATCAATACTCAATCTTCAATACTCAATCCTCAATCCTCAATCCTCAATCCTCAACACTCAATCCTCAATCCTCAATTCTCATTCCTCAAACCTCAATCCACAACCCTCAGTCCTCATCCTCAATTCTCAATTCTCAATCCTCAATCCTCAATCCTCAATCTTCAATCCTTAATAATCAATTTTCAATCCTCAATCCTCAATACTCAGTCATCAATCCTCAATCTTCAATACTCAATCCTCAATCCTCAATCCTCTATCCTCAATCCTCAACCCTCAGTCCTCATTATCAGTTCTCAATTCTCAATCCTCAATCCTCAGTCCTCAATCCTCAGTCCTCAATGATCAATCCTCAATCCTCAATCTTCAATCCTCAATACTCAATCCTCAATCCTCAATCTTCAATCGTCAATATTCATTCTTCAATCCTCAATACTCAACCCTCAACCCTCAATTTTCATTCCTCAATCCTCAATCCTCAATCCTCAATCCTCATTCTTTAATCTTCAATACCCAATCCTCAATCTTCAATCCTCAATCCTCAATCCTCAATTCTCAGTCCTCAATCCTCAGACCTCAGTCCTCAAACCTCAATCCTCAACCCTCAGCCCTCATCCTCAATACTGAATCCTCAATTCTCAATCCTCAATCTTCAATCCTCAATACTCAATCTTCAATCCTCAATCCTCAGTCCTCAAACCTCAATTCTGAATCCTCAAGCCTGAATCCTCACTCTTCAATCCTCAGTACCCAAACCTGAATCTTCAATCCTCAATCCTCAATCCTCAATCCTCAATCCCCATTCTTGAGTCCCCGATACTCAATTTTCAATCCTCTATCCTCAATCCTCAATCCTCAATCCTCAATACTCAGTCATCAATACTCAATCTTCAATACTCAATCCTCAATCCTCAATCCTCAATCCTCAATACTCAATCCTCAATCCTCAATTCTCATTCCTCAAACCTCAATCCACAACCCTCAGTCCTCATCCTCAATTCTCAATTCTCAATCCTCAATCCTCAATCCTCAATCTTCAATCCTTAATAATCAATTTTCAATCCTCAATCCTCAATACTCAGTCATCAATCCTCAATCTTCAATACTCAATCCTCAATCCTCAATCCTCTATCCTCAATCCTCAACCCTCAGTCCTCATTATCAGTTCTCAATTCTCAATCCACAATCCTCAGTCCTCAATCCTCAGTCCTCAATGATCAATCCTCAATCCTCAATCTTCAATCCTCAATACTCAATCTTCAATCCTCAATCCTCAATCCTCAATCGTCAATCTTCAGTCCTCAATACTCAATCCTCAATCCTCAAACTTCAATCGTCAATACTCATTCTTCAATCCTCAATCCTCAACCCTCAACCCTCAATTTTCATTCCTCAATCCTCAATCCTCAATCCTCAATCCTCATTCTTCAATCCTCAATACCCAATCCTCAATCTTCAATCCTCAATCCTCAATCCTCAATTCTCAATCCTCAGTCCTCAAACCTCAATCCTCAATCCTCTATCCCCAATCCTCAATCCTCAGTCCTCAATCATCAATCCTCAATCTTCAACACTCAATCCTCAATCCTCAATCCTCAATCCTCATTCCTCAGTCATCAATCCTTAATCTTCAATACTCAATCCTCAATCCTCAATCGTCAGTCTTCTATCCTCAATACTCAATCTTCAATCCTCAACACTCAATCCTCAATCCTCAATCCTCAATCCTCATTCTTCAATCCTCAATACCCAATCCTCAATCATCAATCTTCAATCCTCAATCCTCAGGCCTCAATCCTCTATCCTCAATCGTCAGTCTTCAATCCTCAATAGTCAATCTTCAATCCTCAATCCTCAAACCTCAATCCTCAATCTTTGTTCTTCAATCCTCAATACCCAATACTCAATCTTCAATCATCAATCCTCAATCCTCATTTCTCAATGCTGTATCCTCAGTCCTCAGTCCTCAAACATCAATCCTCAACCGTCAGCCCCCATCCTCAATCCTCAATCCTCAATCTTCAATCCTCAATACTCAATCCTCAATACTCAATCTTCAATCCTCAATCCTTAGTCCTCAAACCTCAATTCTGAATCCTCAATCCTGAATCCTCAATCTTCAGACCTCAGTCCTCAACAATCTGTTGTCAATCCTCAATCCTCAATAGAATATCATCAATTCAAGGTTTTCAATAGTCAATACTCAATCTGCAATCTTCAAACCTCTATCCACAGACATCAATTCTCATCACTCAACACTCAATCCTCAGTCCTCAATCATCAATCCTCAATCTTCAATACTCAATCCTCAATCCTCAACCCTCAATCCTCATTCCTCAATCATCAATCCTCAATCTTCAACACTCAATCCTCAATCCTCAATCGTCAGTCTTCTATCCTCAATACTCAATCTTCAATACTCAACACACAATCCTCTATCCTCAATCCTCAATCCTCATTCTTCAATCCTCAATACCCAATCCTCAATCTTCAATCCTCAATCCTCAATTCTCAGTCCTCAATCCTCAATCCTAAATCGTCAGTCTTCAATCCTCAATACTCAATCTTCAATCCTCAATCCTCAAACCTCAATCCTCAATCCTCATTCTTCGATCCACAATACCCAATACTCAATCTTCAATCCTCAGTACTCAATCCACATTTCTCAATGCTCTATCCTCAGTCCTCAGTCCTCAAACCTCAATCCTGAACCGTCAGCCCCCATCCTCAATCCTCAATCCTCAATCTTCAATCCTCAATCCTCAATCCTCAATACTCAATCTTCAATCCTCAATCCTCAATCCTCAATCGTCAATATTCAGTCCTCAATACTCAATCCTCAATCCTCAATCTTCAATCGTCAATACTCATTCTTCAATCCTCAATCCTCAATCCCCAATTCTCAATCCTCAATCCTCAGTCCTCAGTCCTCAAACCTCAATCCTCAACCCTCAGCCCTCATCGTCAATCCTCAATCCTCAATCCTCAATCCTTAACCTTCAATCCTCAATACTCAATCTTCAATCCTCAATCATCAATTCTCAACCCTCAATCCTCAATCTTCAATCCTCAATCCTCAATCCTCAATCTTCAATCCTCAATACTCAATCTGCAATCCTCAATCCTCAATCCTCAATCCTCAATCCTCATTCTTCAATCCTCAATACCCAATCCTCAATCTTCAACCCTCAATCCTCAATCCTCAATTCTCAATCCTCAATCCTTAACCCTCAGACCTCAAACATCAATATTCAACCCTCAGTCCTCGTCCTCAATACACAAACCTCAATCCTCAGTCCTCAATATTCAATCATCAATATTCAATCTTCAATCCTCAATCCTCAATCCTCAATCATCAATCCTCAATCTTCAATACTCAATCCTCAATCCTCAATTCTCAATCCTCAATCCTCAAACCTCAATCTTCAATCCTTAATAATCAATTTTCAATCCTCAATCCTCAAAACTCAATCCTCAATCCTCAACCTTCAATCGCCAATACTCAATCTTCAATCCTCAATCCTCAACCCTCAACCCTCAATTTTCATTCCTCAATCCTCAATCCTCAATCCTCAATCCTCATTCTTCAATCCTCAATACCCAATCCTCAATCTTCAATCCTCAATCCTCAATCCTCAATTCTCAATCCTCAATCCTCAGTCCTCAGTTCTCAAACCTCAATCCTCAACCCTCAGCACTCATCGTCAATCCCCAATCCTCAATCCTCAATCCTCAATCTTCAATCCTCAATACTCAATCCTCAATATTCAATCCTCAATCCTCAATCCTCAATCCTCAGTCCTCAATCCTCAATCTTCAATCCTCAATACACAATCCTCAATCTTCAATCCTCAATCCTCAATCCTCAATCCTCAGTCCTCAATCCTCATTCGTCAGTCTTCAATCCTCAATACTCACTCTTCAATCCTCAATCCTCAATCCACGATACTCAGTCCTCATTCTTCAATCCCCAATACCCAATCCTCAATCTTCAATCCTCAAACCTCAACCCTCAACCCTCAGGCCTCATACTCAATCCTCAATCCTCAGTCTTCAATCCCCAATCCTCAATCTTCAATCCTCAATCCCCAATCCTCAATCCTCAATCCTCAATCTTCAATCCCCAATCCTCAATCCTCAGTCCTCAATCATCAATCCTCAATCTTCAATACTCAATCCTCAATCCTCAATCCACAACCCTCAGTCCTCATCCTCAATTCTCAATTCTCAATCCTCAATCCTCAATCCTCAATCTTCAATCCGTAATAATCAATTTTGAATCCTCAATCCTCAATACTCAGTCATCAATCCTCAATCTTCAATACTCAATCCTGAATCCTCAATCCTCTACCCTCAATCCTCAACACTCAGTCCGCATTATCAGTTCTCAATTCTCAATCCTCAATCCCCAGTCCTCAATCCTCAGTCCTCAATGGTCAATCCTCAATCCTCAATCTTCAATCCTCAATACTCAATCTTCAATCCACAATCCTCAATCCTCAATCGTCAATCTTCAGTCCTCAATACTCAATCCTCAATCCTCAATCTTCAATCGTCAATACTCATTCTTCAATCCTCAATCCTCAACCCTCAGCCCTCAATTTTCATTCCTCAATCCTCAATCCTCAATCCTCATTCTTCAATCCTCAATACCCAATCCTCAATCTTCAATCCTCAATCCTCAATCCTCAATTCTCAATCCTCAATCCTCAATCCTCATTTCTCAATGCTCTATCCTCAGTCCTCAGTCCTCAAACCTCAATCCTGAACCGTCAGCCCCCATCCTCAATCCTCAATACTCAATCTTCAATCCTCAATGCTCAATCCTCAATACTCAATCTTCAATCCTCAATCCTTAGTCCTCAAACCTCAATTCTGAATCCAAAACCCTGAATCCTCAATCTTCAGACCTCAGTCCTCAACAATCTGTTGTCAATCCTCAATCCTCAATAGAATATCCTCAATTCAAAGTTTTCAATACTCAATACTCAATCTGCAATCTTCAAACCTCTATCCACAAGCATCAATTCTCATCACTCAACACTCAACACTCAGTCCTCAATGTTCAATCCTCTATCCTCAATTCCCAATCTTCAATCCTCAATACTGAATCTTCAATCCTCAATCCTCAATCCACAATCGTCAGCCCTCAAACCTCAATTCTGAATCCTCAATCCTGAGTCCTCAATCTTCGGCCCTCAGTCCTCAACAATCAATTGTCAATCCTCAATCCTCAATAGAATAACCTCAATTCACAGCTTTCAATACTCAATACTCAAACTGCAATCTTCAAACCTCTATCCACAAACATCAATACTCATCACTCAACCCTCAACACTCAGTCCTCAACGTTCAATCCTCAATCCTCAATCCTCAATCCTCAATCGTCAATCTTCAATCCTCAATACTCAATCTTCAATCCCAAATCCTCAATCCTCAATCCTCAATCCTCATTCTTCAATCCTCAGTACCCAAACCTGATTCTTCAATCCTCAATCCTCAATCCTCAATCCTCAACCCTCATTCTTCAATCTTCAATACCCAATCCTCAATCTTCAATCCTCAATCCTCAATCCCCAATTCCCAATCCTCAATCCTCAGCCCTCAGTCCTCAAACCTCAATCCTCAACCCTCAGCCCTCATCGTCAATCCTCAATCCTCAATCCTCAATCCTTGACCTTCAATCCTCAATACTCAATCTTCAATCCTCAATCATCAATTCTCAACCCTCAATCCTCAATCCTCAATCCTCAGTCCTCAATTCTCAATACTCAATCGTCAGTCTTCAATCCTCAATACTCAATCTTCTATCCTCAATCCGCAATCCTCAATCCTCAATCCTCATTCTTGAATCCTCAATACCCAATACACAATCTTCAATCCTCAATCCTCAATCCTCAATTCTCAATACTCTACCTTCAGTCCTCAATACTAACTCTTCAATCCTCAAACCTCGATCCTCAATCCTCAATCCTCAATCCTCAATCGTCCGTCTTCCATCCTCAATACTCAATCTTCAATCCTCAACACTCAATCCTCAATCCTCAATCCTCATTCCTCATTCTTCAATCCTCACTACCCAATCCTCAATCTTCAATCCTCAATCCTCAATCCTCAATTCTCAATCCTCTATCTTCAATCCTAAATACTAAATCTTCAATCCTCAATCCTCAATCCTCAATCCTCAATCCTCAATCCTCATTCTACAATCCTCAATACTCAATCTTGAATCATCAATCGTCAACTCTCAATCCTCAATCCTCAATCCTCAATCGTCACTCCTCAATCCCCAATCCTCAATCTTCAATCCTCACTCCTCAATCTTCAATCCTCAATCCTCAATCCTCAATTCTCAGTCCTCAATCCTCAGTCCTCAGTCCTCAAACCTCAATCCTCAACCCTCAGCCCTCATCCTCAATACTGAATCCTCAATACTCAATCCTCAATCTTCAATCCTCAATACTCAATCTTCAATCCTCAATCCTCAGTCCTCAAACCTCAATTCTGAATCCTCAAGCCTGAATCCTCATTCTTCAATCCTCAGTACCCAAACCTGAATCTTCAATCCTCAATCCTCAATCCTCAATCCTCAATCCCCATTCTTGAGTCCCCGATACTCAATTTTCAATCCTCTATCCTCAATCCTCAATCCTCAATCCTCAATACTCAGTCATCAATACTCAATCTTCAATACTCAATCCTCAATCCTCAATCCTCAATCCTCAACACTCAATCCTCAATCCTCAATTCTCATTCCTCAAACCTCAATCCACAACCCTCAGTCCTCATCCTCAATTCTCAATTCTCAATCCTCAATCCTCAATCCTCAATCTTCAATCCTTAATAATCAATTTTCAATCCTCAATCCTCAATACTCAGTCATCAATCCTCAATCTTCAATACTCAATCCTCAATCCTCAATCCTCTATCCTCAATCCTCAACCCTCAGTCCTCATTATCAGTTCTCAATTCTCAATCCTCAATCCTCAGTCCTCAATCCTCAGTCCTCAATGATCAATCCTCAATCCTCAATCTTCAATCCTCAATACTCAATCCTCAATCCTCAATCTTCAATCGTCAATATTCATTCTTCAATCCTCAATACTCAACCCTCAACCCTCAATTTTCATTCCTCAATCCTCAATCCTCAATCCTCAATCCTCATTCTTCAATCCTCAATACCCAATCCTCAATCTTCAATCCTCAATCCTCAATCCTCAATTCTCAGTCCTCAATCCTCAGTCCTCAGTCCTCAAACCTCAATCCTCAACCCTCAGCCCTCATCCTCAATACTGAATCCTCAATTCTCAATCCTCAATCTTCAATCCTCAATACTCAATCTTCAATCCTCAATCCTCAGTCCTCAAACCTCAATTCTGAATCCTCAAGCCTGAATCCTCACTCTTCAATCCTCAGTACCCAAACCTGAATCTTCAATCCTCAATCCTCAATCCTCAATCCTCAATCCCCATTCTTGAGTCCCCGATACTCAATTTTCAATCCTCTATCCTCAATCCTCAATCCTCAATCCTCAATACTCAGTCATCAATACTCAATCTTCAATACTCAATCCTCAATCCTCAATCCTCAATCCTCAATACTCAGTCATCAATACTCAATCTTCAATACTCAATCCTCAATCCTCAATCCTCAATCCTCAATACTCAATCCTCAATCCTCAATTCTCATTCCTCAAACCTCAATCCACAACCCTCAGTCCTCATCCTCAATTCTCAATTCTCAATCCTCAATCCTCAATCCTCAATCTTCAATCCTTAATAATCAATTTTCAATCCTCGATCCTCAATACTCAGTCATCAATCCTCAATCTTCAATACTCAATCCTCAATCCTCAATCCTCTATCCTCAATCCTCAACCCTCAGTCCTCATTATCAGTTCTCAATTCTCAATCCTCAATCCTCAGTCCTCAATCCTCAGTCCTCAATGATCAATCCTCAATCCTCAATCTTCAATCCTCAATACTCAATCTTCAATCCTCAATCCTCAATCCTCAATCGTCAATCTTCAGTCCTCAATACTCAATCCTCAATCCTCAATCTTCAATCGTCAATACTCATTCTTCAATCCTCAATCCTCAACCCTCAACCCTCAATTTTCATTCCTCAATCCTCAATCCTCAATCCTCAATCCTCATTCTTCAATCCTCAATACCCAATCCTCAATCTTCAATCCTCAATCCTCAATCCTCAATTCTCAATCCTCAATCCTCAGTCCTCAGTCCTCAAACCTCAATCCTCAACCCTCAGCCCTCATCCTCAATACTGAATCCTCAATCCACAATCCTCAGTCCTCAGTCCTCAAACCTCAATCCTCAATCCTCTATCCCCAATCCTGAATCCTCAGTCCTCAATCATCAATCCCCAATCTTCAATACTCAATCCTCAATCCTCAATCCTCATTCCTCAATCATCAATCCTTAATCTTCAATACTCAATCCTCAATCCTCAATCGTCAGTCTTCTATCCTCAATACTCAATCTTCAATCCTCAACACTCAATCCTCAATCCTCAATCCTCAATCCTCATTCTTCAATCCTCAATACCCAATCCTCAATCATCAATCTTCAATCCTCAATCCTCAGTCCTCAATCCTCAATCCTCAATCGTCAGTCTTCAATCCTCAATACTCAATCTTCAATCCTCAATCCTCAAACCTCAATCCTCAATCCTCATTCTTCAATCCTCAATACCCAATACTAAATCTTCAATCATCAATCCTCAATCCTCATTTCTCAATGCTCTATCCTCAGTCCTCAGTCCTCAAACCTCAATCCTCAACCGTCAGCCCCCATCCTCAATCCTCAATACTCAATCTTCAATCCTCAATCCTCAATCCTCAATACTCAATCTTCAATCCTCAATCCTTTGTCCTCAAACCTCAATTCTGAATCCTCAATCCTGAATCCTCAATCTTCAGACCTCAGTCCTCAACAATCTGTTGTCAATCCTCAATCCTCAATAGAATATCCTCAATTCAAAGTTTTCAATACTCAATACTCAATCTGCAATCTTCAAACCTCTATCCACAAACATCAATTCTCATCACTCAACACTCAACACTCAGTCCTCAATGTTCAATCCTCAATCCTCAATTCCCAATCTTCAATCCTCAATACTGAATCTTCAATCCTCAATCCTCAATCCACAATCGTCAGCCCTCATACATCAATTCTGAATCCTCAATCCTGAGTCCTCAATCTTCGGCCCTCAGTCCTCAACAATCAATAGTCAATCCTCAATCCTCAATAGAATATCCTCAATTCACAGCTTTCAATACTCAATACTCAAACTGCAATCTTCAAACCTCTATCCACAAACATCAATACTCATCACTCAACCCTCAACACTCAGTCCTCAACGTTCAATCCTCAATCCTCAATCCTCAATCCTCAATCGTCAATCTTCAATCCTCAATACTCAATCTTCAATCCTCAATCCACAATTCTCAATCCTCAATCCTCATTCTTCAATCCTCAGTACCCAAACCTGAATCTTCAATCCTCAATCCTCAATCCTCAATCCTCAATCCTCAACCCTCATTCTTCAATCCCCAATACCCAATCCTCAATCTTCAATCCTCAATCCTCAATCCCCAATTCTCAATCCTCAATCCTCAGTCCTCAGTCCACAAACCTCAATCCTCGACCCTCAGCCCTCATCGTCAATCCTCAATCCTCAATCCTCAATCCTTAACCTTCAATCCTCAATACTCAATCTTCAATCCTCAATCATCAATTCTCAACCCTGAATCCTCAATCCTCAATCCTCAATCCTCAATCCTCAATCGTCAATCTTCAATCCTCAATACTCAATCTTCAATCCTCAATCCTCAATTCTCAATCCTCAATCCTCATTCTTCAATCCTCAGTACCCAAACCTGAATCTTCAATCCTCAATCCTCAATCTTCAATCCTCTATCCCCAATCCTCAATCCTCAGTCCTCAATCCTCAATCATCAATCCTCAATCTTCAATCCTCAATACTCAATCCTCAATCCCCAATCCTCAATCCTCAATCATCAATCCTCAACCTTCAATACTCATTCCTCAATCCTCAATCTTCAATCCTCAATACTCAACCATCAATCCTCAGTTCTCAACACTCAATAGAATATCCTGAATTCTCAGGATTCAATACTCAAACCTCAATCCTCAACCCTCAGCCCTCATCCTCCGTCCTCAATACTCAATCCTGAATCCTCATTCTTGAGTCCCCGATACTCAATTTTCAATCCTCAATCCTCAATACTCAATCCTCAATCCTCAATCCTCAGTCATCAATACTCAATCTTCAATACTCAATCCTCAATCCTCAATCCTCAATCCTCAATACTCAATCCTCAATCCTCAATCCTCATTCCTCAAACCTCAATCCACAAACCTCAGTCCTCATCCTCAATTCTCAATTCTCAAGCCTCAATCCTCAATCCTCAATCTTCAATCCTTAACAATCAATTTACAATCCTCAATCCTCAATACTCAGTCATCAATCCTCAATCTTCAATACTCAATCCTCAATCCTCAATCCTCTATCCTCAACCCCAACCCTCAGTCCTCAATTATCAGTTCTCAATTCTCAATCCTCAATCCTCAGTCCTCAATCCTCAGTCCTCAATGATCAATCCTCAACCCTCAATCTTCAATCCTCAATACTCAATCTTCAATCCTCAATCCTCAATCCTCAATCGTCAATCTTCAGTCCTCAGTACTCAATCCTCAATCCTCAATCTTCAATCGTCAATACTCATTCTTCAATCCTCAATCCTCAACCCTCAACCCTCAATTTTCATTCCTCAATCCTCAATCCTCAATCCTCATCCTTCAATCCTCAATACCCAATCCTCAATCTTCAATCCTCAATCCTCAATCCTCAATTCTCAATCCTCAATCCTCAGTCCTCAGTCCTCAAACCTCAATCCTCAACCCTCAGCCCTCATCCTCAATACTGAATCCTGAATCCACAATCCTCAGTCCTCAGTCCTCAAACCTCAATCCTCAATCCTCTATCCCCAATCCTCAATCCTCAGTCCTCAATCATCAATCCTCAATCTTCAATACTCAATCCTCAATCCTCAATCCTCAATCCTCATTCCTCAATCATCAATCCTTATTCTTCAATACTCAATCCTCAATCCTCAATCGTCAGTCTTCTATCCTCAATACTCAATCTTCAATCCTCAACACTCAATCCTCAATCATCAATCCTCAATCCTCATTCTTCAATCCTCAATACCCAATCCTCAATCATCAATCTTCAATCCTCAATCCTCAGTCCTCAAACCTCAATCCTCAATCGTCAGTCTTCAACCCTCAACACTCAATCTTCAATCCTCAATCCTCAAACCTCAATCCTCAATCCTCATTCTTCAATCCTCAATACCCAATACTCAATCTTCAATCATCAATCCTCAACCCTCATTTCTCAATTCTCCATCCTCAGTCCTCAGTCCTCAAACCTCAATTCTCAACCGTCAGCCCCCATCCTCAATCCTCAATACTCAATCTTCAATCCTCAATCCTCAATCCACAATACTCAATCTTCAATCCTCAATCCTTAGTCCTCAAACCTCAATTCTGAATCCTCAATCCTGAATCCTCAATCTTCAGACCTCAGTCCTCAACATTCTGTTGTCAATCCTCAATCCTCAATAGAATATCCTCAATTCAAAGTTTTCAATAGTCAATACTCAATCTGCAATCTTCAAACCTCTATACACAAACATCAATTCTCATCACTCAACTCTCAATCCTCAGTCCTCAATCATCAATCCTCAATCTTCAATACTCAATCCTCAATCCTCAATCCTCAATCCTCATTCCTCAATCATCAGTCCTCAATCTTCAACACTCAATACTCAATCGTCAATCGTCAGTCTTCTATCCTCAATACTCAGTCTTCAATCCTCAACACTCAATCCTCAGTCCTCAATCCTCAATCCTCAATCGTCAGTCTTCAATCCTCAATACTCAATCTTCAATCCTCAATCCTCAAACCTCAATCCTCAATCCTCATTCTTCGATCCTCAATACCCAATACTCAATCTTCAATCCTCAATCCCCAATCCTCATTTCTCAATGCTCTATCCTCAGTCCACAGTCCTCAAACCTCAACCCTGAACCGTCAGCCCCCATCCTCAATCGTCAATACTCAATCTTCAATCCTCACTCCTCAATCCTCAATACTCAATCTTCAATCCTCAATCCTTAGTCCTCAAACCTCAATTCTGAATCCAAAATCCTGAATCCTCAATCTACATAACTCAGTCCTCAACAATCTGTTGTCAATCCTCAATCCTCAATAGAATATCCTCAATTCAAAGTTTTCAATACTCAATACTCAATCTGCAATCTTCAAACCTCTATCCACAAACATCAATTCTCATCACTCAACACTCAACACTCAGTCCTCAATGTTCAATCCTCAATCCTCAATTCCCAATCTTCAATCCTCAATACTGAATCTTCAATCCTCAATCCTCAATCCACAATCGTCAGCCCTCAAACCTCAATTCTGAATCCTCAAACCTGAGTCCTCAATCTTCGGCGCTCAGTCCTCAACAATCAATTGTCAATCCTCAATCCTCAATAGAATAACCTCAATTCACAGCTTTCAATACTCAATACTCAAACTGCAATCTTCAAACCTCTATCCACAAACATCAATACTCATCACTCAACCCTCAACACTCAGTCCTCAACGTTCAATCCTCAATCCTCAATCCTCAATCCTCAATCGTCAATCTGCAATCCTCAATACTCAATCTTCAATCCTCAATCCTCAATCCTCAATCCTCAATCCTCATTCTTCAATCCTCAGTACCCAAACCTGAATCTTCAATCCTCAATCCTCAATCCTCAATCCTCAATCCTCAATCCTCAACCCTCATTCTTCAATCCTCAATACCCAATCCTCAATCTTCAATCCTCAATCCTCAATCCCCAATTCTCAATCCTCAATCCTCAGTCCTCAGTCCTCAAACCTCAATCCTCAACCGTCAGCCCTAATCGTCAATCCTCAATCCTTAACCTTCAATCCTCAATACTCAATCTTCAATCCTCAATCATCAATTCTCAACCCTCAATCCTCAATCCTCAATCCTCAATCCTCAATCTTCAATCCTTAATAATCAATTTTCAATCCTCAATCCTCAATACTCAGTCATCAATCCTCAATCTTCAATACTCAATCCTCAATCCTCAATCCTCTATCCTCAATCCTCAACCCTCAGTCCTCATTATCAGTTCTCAATTCTCAATCCTCAATCCTCAGTCCTCAATCCTCAGTCCTCAATGATCAATCCTCAATCCTCAATCTTCAATCCTCAATACTCAATCCTCAATCCTCAATCTTCAATCGTCAATATTCATTCTTCAATCCTCAATACTCAACCCTCAACCCTCAATTTTCATTCCTCAATCCTCAATCCTCAATCCTCAATCCTCATTCTTCAATCCTCAATACCCAATCCTCAATCTTCAATCCTCAATCCTCAATCCTCAATTCTCAGTCCTCAATCCTCAGTCCTCAGTCCTCAAACCTCAATCCTCAACCCTCAGCCCTCATCCTCAATACTGAATCCTCAATTCTCAATCCTCAATCTTCAATCCTCAATACTCAATCTTCAATCCTCAATCCTCAGTCCTCAAACCTCAATTCTGAATCCTCAAGCCTGAATCCTCACTCTTCAATCCTCAGTACCCAAACCTGAATCTTCAATCCTCAATCCTCAATCCTCAATCCTCAATCCCCATTCTTGAGTCCCCGATACTCAATTTTCAATCCTCTATCCTCAATCCTCAATCCTCAATCCTCAATACTCAGTCATCAATACTCAATCTTCAATACTCAATCCTCAATCCTCAATCCTCAATCCTCAATACTCAATCCTCCATCCTCAATTCTCATTCCTCAAACCTCAACCCACAACCCTCAGTCCTCAGTCCTCAAACCTCAATCCTCAATCCTCTATCCCCAATCCTCAATCCTCAGTCCTCAATCATCAATCCTCAATCTTCAACACTCAATCCTCAATCCTCAATCCTCAATCCTCATTCCTCAGTCATCAATCCTTAATCTTCAATACTCAATCCTCAATCCTCAATCGTCAGTCTTCTATCCTCAATACTCAATCTTCAATCCTCAACACTCAATCCTCAATCCTCAATCCTCAATCCTCATTCTTCAATCCTCAATACCCAATCCTCAATCATCAATCTTCAATCCTCAATCCTCAGGCCTCAATCCTCTATCCTCAATCGTCAGTCTTCAATCCTCAATACTCAATCTTCAATCCTCAATCCTCAAACCTCAATCCTCAATCCTCGTTCTTCAATCCTCAATACCCAATACTCAATCTTCAATCATCAATCCTCAATCCTCATTTCTCAATGCTGTATCCTCAGTCCTCAGTCCTCAAACATCAATCCTCAACCGTCAGCCCCCATCCTCAATTCTCAATCCTCAATCTTCAATCCTCAATCCTCAATCCTCAATACTCAATCTTCAATCCTCAATCCTTAGTCCTCAAACCTCAATTCTGAATCCTCAATCCTGAATCCTCAATCTTCAGACCTCAGTCCTCAACAATCTGTTGTCAATCCTCAATCCTCAATAGAATATCATCAATTCAAGGTTTTCAATAGTCAATACTCAATCTGCAATCTTCAAACCTCTATCCACAAACATCAATTCTCATCACTCAACACTCAATCCTCAGTCCTCAATCATCAATCCTCAATCTTCAATACTCAATCCTCAATCCTCAACCCTCAATCCTCATTCCTCAATCATCAATCCTCAATCTTCAACACTCAATCCTCAATCCTCAATCGTCAGTCTTCTATCCTCAATACTCAATCTTCAATACTCAACACTCAATCCTCAATCCTCAATCCTCAATCCTCATTCTTCAATCCTCAATACCCAATTCTCAATCTTCAATCCTCAATCCCCAATCCTCAATTCTCAATCCTCAATCCTCAGTCCTCAGTTCTCAAACCTCAATCCTCAACCCTCAGAACTCATCGTCAATCCCCAATCCTCAATCCTCAATCCTCAATCCTCAATCTTCAATCCTCAATACTCAATCCTCAATCTTCAATCCTCAATCCTCAATCCTCAATCCTCAGTCCTCAACCCTCATTCTTCAATCCTCAATACCCAATCCTCAATCTTCAATCCTCAATCCTCAATCCCCAATTCTCAATCCTCAATCCTCAATTCTCAACCCTTAATCCTCATTCCTCACTCTTCAAACCTCAATCTTCAATACTCAATCCTCAATCCTCAATACTCAATCCTCTATATTCAACACTCAACCCTCAACCATCAATCCTCAATACTCAACCATCAATCCTCAATTCTCAATACTCAATAGAACATCCCGAATTCTGATGGTTCAATACTCAATCCAGAATATTCAATAATCAAATCTCAAACGTCAAGCATCAATTCTCAACACTCAATCCTCAACACTCAGTCCTCTCTCTTCAATCCTACATCCTCAGCCCTCAATCCTCAAGCGTCAATCCTCAATACTCAATCCTCAATCTTCAATCATCAATCCTCAATCTTCAATACTCAATCCTCAATCCTCAACCCTCAATCCTCAATCCTCAATCCTCAATCCTCATTCTTCAATCCTCAATACCGAATCCTCAATCTTCAATCCTCAATCCTCAATCCTCAATTCTCAACCCTTAATCCTCATTCCTCAGTCCTCAAACCTCAATCCTCAACCCTCAGCCCACATCCTCCATTCTCAATCCTCAATCCTCAATCCTGAATCTTCAATCCTCAATATTCAATCTTCAATCTTCAATCCTCAATCCTCAATCCTCAATCCTCAATCCTCAGTGATCAATACTCAATCTTCAATACTCAATCCTCAGTCCTCAATACTCAATCCTCAATCCTCAATCCTCATTCTTCAATCCTCAATACCCAATCCTCAATCCTCAATCCTCAACCCCCAATCCTCAATTCTCAATCATCAATCCTCAGTCCTCAGACCTCAAACCTCAATCCTCAACACTCAGCCCTCATCCTCAATCCTCAATCCTTAATCCTCAATCCTCAGCCCTCAGTCCTCAAACCTCAATGCTCAATCCTCAATCCCCAATCCTGAATCCTCAATCCTCAATCATCATTCCTCAATCTTCAATACTCAATCCTCAATCCTCAATCCTCAACCCTCTATATACAACACTCAACCCTCAACCATCAATCCTCAATGCTCAACCATCAATCCTCAATTCTCAATACTCAATAGAACGTCCTGAATTCTGATGGTTCAATAGTCAATCCAGAATATTCAATAATCAAATCTCAAACCTCAAGCATCAATTCTCAACACTCAATCCTCAACACTCAGTCCTCTCTCTTCAATCCTACATCCTCAACCCTCAATCCTCAAGCGTCAATCCTCAATACTCAATCCTCAATGCTCAATCATCAATCCTCAATCTTCAATACTCAAACATCAATCCTCAATTCTCAATCCTCAATACTCAGCCATCAATCCTAAATCCTCAATGCTCAATAGAATATCCTGAATTCTCAGGATTCTATACTCAAACCTCAATCCTCAACCCTCAGCCCTCATTCTCAATCCTCAATCCTCAACCCTCAATCTTCAATCATCAATACTCAATATTCAATCCTCAATACTCAATCCTCAATCGTCAGTCCTCAATTCCCAATCCTCAATTTTCAATGCTCAATCCTCAATCCTCGATCCTCAATCCGCAATCCTCAATCCTCAATCCTCAATGCTGAATCCTCAATCTTCAATCCACAATACTCAATCTGCAATCCTCAATCCTCAATCCTCAATCCTCAATACTCAACCATCAATGCTCAATTCTCAATACTCAATAGAATATCCTGAATTCTCAGGATTCAATACCCAAACCTCAATCCTCTGCCCTCAGCCCTCATCCTCCATCCTCAATACTCAATCCTCAATCCGGAATCTTCAATCCTCTATATTCAATCTTCAATCCTCAATACTCAATCCTCAATCCTCAGTGATCAATACTCAATCGTCAATACTGAATCCTCAATCCCCAATCCTCAATCCTCAATCCTCAATCCTCAATCCTCTATCCTCAATCCTCATTTCTCAAACCTCAATCCTCAACCCTCAGTCCTCATCCTCAATTCTCAATCCTCATTCTTCAATCCTCAATACACAATCCTCAATCTTCAATCCTCAATCCCCAATCCTCAATTCTCAATCCTCAATCCTTAACCATCAGACCTCAAACATCAATATTCAACCCTCAGTCCTCGTCCTCCATACACAACCCTCAATCCTCAGTCCTCAATATTCAATCATCAATATTCAATCTTCAATCCTCAATCCTCAATCCTCAATCATCAATCCTCAATCTTCAATACTCAATCCTCATCCTCAATCCTCAATCCTCAATCCTCAATACTCAATCCTCAATCTTCAATCCTCAAAACTCAATCTTCAATCCTCAATCCTCAATCCTCAATCCTCAATCCTCAATCTTCAATCCTCAATACTCAATCTTCAATCCTCAATCCTCAATCCTCAATCGTCAGTCTTCAATCCTCAATGCTCAACCTTCAATCCTCAATCCTCAAACCTCAATCCTCAATCCTCATTCTTCAATCCTCAATACCCAATACTCAATCTTCAATCCTCAATCCTCAATCCTCATTTCTCAATGCTCTATCCTCAGTCCTCAGTCCTCGAACCTCAATCCTCAACCGAGAGCCTCCATCCTCAATACTCAATCCTCGATCTTCAATCCTCAATCCCCAATCCTCATTTCTCAACCCTCAATCATCAACCCTTAGTCCTCATCCTCAATTCTCAATTCTCAATCCTCAATCCTTAATCCTCAGTCGTCAATCTTCAGTCCTCAATACTCAATCTTCAATCCTCAATCCTCAACCCTCAATCCTCAGTACTCAATCCTCAATCGTCTGTCTTCAATCCTCAATACTCAATCTTCTATCCTCAATCCTCAATCCTCAATCCTCAATCCTCAATCCTTATTCTTGAATCCTCAATACCCAATACTCAATCTTCCATCCTCAATCCTCAATCCTCAATTCTCAATCCTCTACCTTCAATCCTCAATACTAAATCTTCAATCCTCAATCCTCGATCCTCAATCCTCAATCCTCAATCCTCAATCGTCCGTCTTCTATCCTCAATACTCAACCTTCAATCCTCAACACTCAATCCTCAATCCTCAATCCTCAATCCTCATTCATCAATCCTCACTGCCGAATCCTCAATCTTCAACCCTCAATCCTCAATCCTCAATTCTCAATGCTCTATCTTCAATCCTCAATACTAAATCTTCAATCCTCAATCCTCAATCCTCAATCCTCAATCCTCAATCCTCATTCTACAATCCTCAATACTCAATCTTGAATCATCAATCCTCAACTCTCAATCCTCAATCCTCAATCCTCTATCGTCACTCCTCAATCCCCAATCCTCAATCTTCAATCCTCAATCCTCAATCCTCAATCCTCAATCCTCAATCCTCAATCCTCAATCCTCAATCATCAATCCTCAATCTTCAATACCCAATACTCAATCCTCAATCCCAAATCCTCAATCCACAACCATCAATCCTCAACCTTCAATACTCATTCCTCAATCCTCAATCTTCAATCCTCAATACTCAACCATCAATCCTCAGTCCTCAACACTCAATAGAATATCCTGAATTCTCAGGATTCAATACTCAAACCTCAATCCTCAACCCTCAGCCCTCATCCTCCGTCCTCAATCCTCAATCCTCAATCCTCAATCTTGGGTCCCCGATACTCAGTTTTCAATCCTCAATCCTCAATCCTCAATCCTCAATCCTCAATCCTCAGTCATCAATACTCAATCTTCAATCCTCAATCCTCAATCCTCAATCCTCAATCCTCAATCCTCAATCCTCAATCCTCATTTCTCAAACCTCAATCCTCAACCCTCAGTCCTCATCCTCAATTCTCAATTCTCAATCCTCAACCCTGAATTCTCAATCTTCAATCCTCAATAATCAATCTCCAATCCTAGATCCTCAATCCACAACCCTCAACCTTCACTCCTCAATACTGAATCTTCAATCCTCAATCCTCAATCCTCAATCCTTAATCCTCAATCGTCAATCTTCAGTCCTCAATACTCAATCTTCAATTCTCAATCTTCAATCCTCAATCCTCAATCCTCAATCCTCAGTACTCAATCCTGAATTCTCAATCTTCAATCCTCGATACTCAATCTTCAACCCTCAATCCTCAATCCTCAATCCTCAATCCTCAATCCTCAATCCTCAATCCTCAATCCTCAATCTTCAATCCTCAATACTCAATCCTCAATCCTCAATCCTCAATCCTCAATCCTCAGTCTTCAATCCCCAATACCCAATCCTCAACCTTCAATCCTCAATCCTCAATCCTCAATCCTCAATCCTCAATCCTCATTCTTCAATCCTCAATACCCAATCCCCAATCTTCAATCCTCAATCCTAAACCCTCAATTCTCAATCCTAAACCCTCAGTCCTCAGTCCTCAAACCTCAATCCTCAACCCTCAGCCCTCATTATCAATCCTCAATCCTCAATCCTCAGTCCTCAGCACTCAGTCCTCTAACCTCAATGCTCAATCCCCAATCCCTAATCCTCAATCCTAAATCCTCAATCACCAATCCTCAATCTTCAATACTCATTCCTCAATCCTCAATCCCCAATCATCAATCTTCAATCATCAATCCTCAATCTTCAACACTCAATCCTCAATCCTCAATCCTCAATACTAACCATCAATCCTCAATTCTCGATACTCAATAGAATATCCTGAATTCTCAGGATTCAATACTGAAACCTCAATCCTCAACCCTCAGCCCTCATCCTCCATCCTCAATCGCCAATCCTCAATCCTGAATATTCAATCCTCAACATTCAATCTTCAATCCTCAATCCTCAAACTTCAATCCTCAATCCTCAATCCTCAGTGATCAATACTCAATCTTCAATTCTCAATCCTCAATCCTCAATCCTCAATCCTCAATCCTCAATCCTCAATCCCCAATCCTCATTTCACAACCCTCAATCCTCAACCCTTAGTCCTCATCCTCAATTCTCAATTCTCAATCCTCAACCCTCAATTCTCAACCTTCATCCTCAATAATCAATCTCCAATCCTAGATACTCAATCCTCAATCCTCAATACCCAATCTTCAATCCTCAATATTCAATCTCCAATCCTAGATCCTCAATCCTCAATCCTCAATCCTCAATCCTCAATCCTCATTCTTCAAACCTCAATACCCAATTCTCAATCTTCATCCTCAATAATCAATCTCCAGTCCTAGATCCTCAATCCTCAATCCCCAATCTTCAATCCTCAGTAATCAATCTCCAATCCTAGATCCTCAATCCTCAATCCTCAATCCTCAATCCTCAATCCTCATTCTTCAAACCTCAATACCCAATCCTCAATCTTCAATCCTCAATGCTCAATCCTCAATCCTCAAGCCTCAGTCCTCAATCCTCAATCCTCAATCCTCAATCCTCAATCCTCAATCCTCAATCCTCAAACCTCAATCCTCAATCCTCATTCTTCAATCCTCAATACCCAATCCTCAATCTTCAATCCTCAATCCTCAATCCTCAATTCTCAATCCTCAATCCTTAACCATCTGACCTCAAACATCAATATTCAACCCTCAGTCCTCGTCCTCCATACATAACCCTCAATCCTCAGTCCTCAATATTCAATCATCAATATTCAATCTTCAATCCTCAATCCTCAATCCTCAATCCTCAATCATCAATCCTCAATCTTCAATACTCAATCCTCATCCTCAATCCTCAATCCTCAATCCTCAATACTCAATCCTCAATCTTCAATCCTCAAAACTCAATCTACAATCCTCAATCCTCAATCCTCAATCCTCAATCCTCAATCTTCAATCCTCAATACTCAATCTTCAATCCTCAAACCTCAATCCTCAACACTCAGCCCTCATCCTGAATCCTCAATCCTCAGTCTTCAATCCTCAATCCTCAATCCTCAATCCTCAATCCCCAATCCTCAATCCTCAATCCTCAATCTTGAATCCTCAATCCTCAATCTTGAATCCTCAATACTCAATCTTCAATCCTCAATCCTCAATCCTCAATCCTCAATCCTCAATCCTCAATCGTCAGTCTTCAACCCTCAATACTCAATCTTCAAACCTCAACACTCAATCCTCAATCCTCAATCCTCAATTCTCATTCTCCAATCCTCAATACCCAATCCTCAATCTTCGATCCTCAATCCTCAATTCTCAATTCTCAATCCTCAATCCTCAGACCTCAGTCCTCAATCCTCAATCCTCAACCCTCAGCCCTCATCCTCAATACTGAATCCTCAATTCTCAATCCTCAATCTTCAATCCTCAATACTCAATCTTCAATCCTCAATCCTCAGCCCTCAAACCTCAATTCTGAATCCTCAATCCTGAATCCTCAATCTTCGGGCCTCAGTCCTCAACAATCTGTTGTCAATCCTCAATCCTCAATAGAATATCCTCAATTCAAAGTTTTCAATACTCAATACTCAATCTGCAATCTTCAAACCTCTATCCACAAACATCAATTCTCATCACTCAACACTCAACACTCAGTCCTCAATGTTCAATCCTCAATCCTCAATTCCCAATCTTCAATCCTCAATACAGAATCTTCAATCCTCAATCCTCAATCCACAATCCTCAGTCCTCAGTCCTCAAACCTCAATCCTCAATCCTCAATCCCCAATCCTCAATCCTCAGTCCTCAATCATCAATCCTCAATCTTCAATACTCAATCCTCAATCCTCAATCCTCATTCCTCAATCATCAATCTACAATCCTCAGTCCTCAGTCCTCAAACCTCAATCCTCAATCCTCAATCCCCAATCCTCAATCCTCAGTCCTCAATCATCAATCCTCAATCTTCAATACTCAATCCTCAATCCTCAATCCTCAATCCTCATTCCTCAATCATCAACCCTTAATCTTCAGTACTCAATCCTCAATCCTCAATCGTCAGTCTTCTATCCTCAATACTCAATCTTCAACCCTCAACACTCAATCCTCAATCCTCAATCCTCAATCCTCATTCTTCAATCCTCAATACCCAATCCTCAATCATCAACCTTCAATCCTCAATCCTCAGTCCTCAATCCTCAATCCTCAATCGTCAGTCTTCAATCCTCAATACTCAATCCTCAATCGTCAATCTTCAGTCCTCAATACTCAATCCTCAATATTCAATCTTCAATCGTCAATACTCATTCTTCAATCCTCAATCCTCAACCCTCAACACTCAATTTTCATTCCTCAATCCTCAATCCGCAATCCTCAATCCTCATTCTTCAATCCTCAATACCCAATCCTCAATCTTCAATCCTCAATCCTCAATCCTCAATTCTCAATCCTCAATCCTCAGTCCTCAGTCCTCAAACCTCAATCCTCAACCCTCAGCACTCATCGTCAATCCCCAATCCTCAACCCTCAATCCTCAATCTTCAATCCTCAATACTCACTCTTCAATCCTCAATCCTCAATCCACAATACTCAATCCTCATTCATCAATCCCCAATACCCAATCCTCAATCTTCAATCCTCAAACCTCAATCCTCAACCCTCAGCCCTCATCCTCAAACCTCAATCCTCAGTCTTCAATCCTCAATCCTCAATCCTCAATCCTCAATCCCCAATCCTCAATCCTCAATCCTCAATCTTGAATCCTCAATACTCAATCTTCAATCCTCAATCCTCAATCCCCAATCATCAATCCTCAATCCTCAATTGTCAGCCTTCAACCCTCAATACTCAACCTTCAAACCTCAACACACAATCCTCAACCCTCAATCCTCAATTCTCATTCTCCAGTCCTCAATACCCAATCCTCAATCTTCAATCCTCAATCCTCAATCCTCAATTCTCAATCCTCAATCCTCAGTCCTCAGTCCTCAAACCTCAATCCTCAGCCCTCAGCACTCATCCTCAATACTGAATCCTCAATTCTCAATCCTCAATCTTCAATCCTCAGTACTCAATCTTCAATCCTCAATCCTCAGTCCTCAAACTACAATTCTGAATCCTCAATCCTGAATCCTCAATCTTCGGCCCTCAGTCCTCAACAATCTGTTGTCAATCCTCAATCCTCAATAGAATATCCTCAATTCAAAGTTTTCAATACTCAATACTCAATCTGCAATCTTCGAACCTCTATCCACAAACATCAATTCTCATCACTCAACACTCAACACTCAGTCCTCAATGTTCAATCCTCAATCCTCAATTCCCAATCTTCAATCCTCAATACTGAATCTTCAATCCTCAATCCTCAATCCACAATCCTCAGCCCACAGTCCTCAAACCTCAATCCTCAATCCTCAATCCCCAATCCTCAATCCTCAGTCCTCAATCATCAATCCTCAATCTTCAACACTCAATCCTCAATCCTCAATCCTCAATCCTCATTCCTCAATCATCAAACCTTAATCTTCAATACTCAATCTTCAACACTCAATCCTCAATCCTCAATCCTCAATACTAACCATCAATCCTCAATTCTCGATACTCAATAGAATATCCTGAATTCTCGGGATTCAATACTGAAACCTCAATCCTCAAACCTCAATCCTCAATCCTCAATCCTCAGTAATCAATTCTCAATCTTCAATACCCAATCCTCAATCCTCAATCCTCAATCCTCAATCCTCAATCCTCAATCCCCAATCCTCATTTCACAACCCTCAATCCTCAACCCTTAGTCCTCATCCTCAATTCTCAATTCTCAATCCTCAATCCTCAATTCTCAACCTTCATCCTCAATAATCAATCTCCAATCCTAGATACTCAATCCTCAATCCTCAATCCCCAATCTTCAATCCTCAATATTCAATCTCCAATCCTAGATCCTCAATCCTCAATCCTCAATCCTCAATCCTCAATCCTCATTCTTCAAACCTCAATACCTAATTCTCAATCTTCATCCTCAATAATCAATCTCCAGTCCTAGATCCTCAATCCTCAATCCTCAATCCCCAATCTTCAATCCTCAGTAATCAATCTCCAATCCTAGATCCTCAATCCTCAATCCTCAATCCTCAATCCTCAATCCTCAATCATCAATCCTCAATCTTCAATACTCAATCCTCAATCCTCAATCCTCAATCCTCAATCCTCAATCCTCATTCTTCAATCCTCAATACCCAATCCTCAATCATCAATCTTCAATCCTCAATCCTCAGTCCTCAATCCTCAATCCTCAATCCTCATTCCTCAATCATCAATCCTTAATCTTCAATACTCAATCCTCTATCCTCATTCTACAATCCTCAACACTCAATCCTCAATCTTCAATCCTCAATCCTCAATCCTCAATACTCAATCCTCTATCTTCAATCCTCAATACTAAATCTTCAATCCTCAATCCTCAATCCTCAATCCTCAATCCTCAACCCTCATTCTTCAATCCTCAATACCCAATCCTCAATCTTCAATCCTCAATCCTCAATCCCCAATTCTCAATCCTCAAACCTCAGACCTCAGTCCTCAAACCTCAATTCTCAACCCTCAGCCCTCATCGTCAATCCTCAATCCTCAATCCTCAATCCTTAGCCTTCAATCCTCAATACTCAATCTTCAATCCTCAATCATCAGTTCTCAACCCTCAATCCTCAATCCTCAATCCTCAATTCTCAACCTTCATCCTCAATAATCAATCTCCAATCCTAGATACTCAATCCTCAATCCTCAATCCCCAATCTTCAATCCTCAATATTCAATCTCCAATCCTAGATCCTCAATCCTCAATCCTCAATCCTCAATCCTCAATCCTCATCCTTCAAACCTCAATACCCAATTCTCAATCTTCATCCTCAATAATCAATCTCCAGTCCTAGATCCTCAATCCTCAATCCTCATACCCCAATCTTCAATCCTCAATAATCAATCTCCAATCCTAGATCCTCAATCCTCAATCCTCAATCCTCAATCCTCAATCCTCATTCTTCAAACCTCAATACCCAATCCTCAATCTTCAATCCTCAATGCTCAATCCTCAATCCTCAAGCCTCAGTCCTCAATCCTCAATCCTCAATCCTCAAACCTCAATCCTCAACCGTCAGACCTCGTCCTCAATCCTCAACCCTCAATCCTCAGTCCTCAATCTTCAATCATCAATAATCAATCTTCAATCCTCAATCATCAATCCTCAATCCTCAACCCTCAATCCTCAATATTCAACACTCAACCCTCAACCATCAATCCTCACTACTCAACCATCAATCCTCAATTCTGAATACTCAATAGAACATCCTGAATTCTTATGGTTCAATACTCAATCCAGAATATTCAATAATCAAATCTCAAACCTCAAGCATCAATTCTCAACACTCAATCCTCAACACTCAGTCCTCTCTCTTCAATCCTACATCCTCAACCCTCAATCCTCAAGCGTCAATCCTCAGTCCTCAATCCTCAATCCTCAATCGTCGCTCTTCAATCCTCAAAGCTCAATCTTCAATCCTCAATCCTCAAACCTCAATCCTCAATCCTCATTCTTCAATCCTCAATACCCAATACTCAATCTTCAATCCTCAATCCTCAATCCTCATTTCTCAATGCTCTATCCTCAGTCCTCAGTCCACGAACCTCAATCCTCAACCGTCAGCCCCCATCTTCAATCCTCAATCCTCGATCTTCAATCTTCAATACTCAATCCTCAATACTCAATCTTCAATCCTCAATCCTTAGTCCTCAAACCTCAACTCTGAATACTCAATCCTGAATCCTCAATTTTCAGACCTCAGTCCTCAACAATCTGTTGTCAGACCTCAATCCTCAATAGATTATCCTCAATTCAAAGTTTTCAATACTCAATACTCAATCTGCAATCTTCAAACCTCTATCCACAAAAATCAATTCTCATCACTCAACACTCAACACTCAGTCCTCAATGTTCAATCCTCAATCCTCAATTCACCAATCTTCAATCCTCAATACTGAATCTTCAATCCTCAATCCTCAACTCTCAATCCTCAATCCTCAATCCTCAATCGTCACTCCTCAATCCCCAATCCTCAATCTTCAATCCTCAATCCTCAGTCCTCAATCCTCAATCCTCAATCCTCAATCCTCAATCCTCAATCATCAATCCTCAATCTTCAATACTCAATACTCAATCCTCAATCCCCAATCCTCAATCCACAATCATCAATCCTCAACCTTCAATACTCATTCCTCAATCCTCAATCTTCAATCCTCAATACTCAACCATCAATCCTCAGTTCTCAACACTCAATAGAATATCTTGAATTCTCAGGATTCAATACTCAAACCTCAATCCTCAACCCTCAGCCCTCATCCTCCGTCCTCAATCCTCAATCCTCAATCCTCAATCTTGAGTCCCCGATATTCAATTTTCAATCCTCAATCCTCAATCCTCAATCCTCAATCCTCAATCCTCAGTCATCAATACTCAATCTTCAATACTCAATCCTCAATCCTCAATCCTCAATCCTCAATCCTCAATCCTCAATCCTCAATCCTCATTCCTCAAACCTCAATCCACAACCCTCAGTCCTCATCCACATTTCTCAATTCTCAATCCTCAATCCTCAATCCTCAATCTTCAATCCTTAATAATTAATTTTCAATCCTCAATCCTCAATACTCAGTCATCAATCCTCAATCTTCAATACTCAATCCTCAATCCTCAATCCTCTATCCTCAATCCTCAACCCTCAGTCCTCATTATCAGTTCTCAATTCTCAATCCTCAATCCTCAGTCCTCAATCCTCAGTCCTCAATGATCAATCCTCAATCCTCAATCTTCAATCCTCAATACTCAATCTTCAATCCTCAATACTCAATCCTCAATCGTCAATATTCAGTCCTTAATACTCAATCCTCAATCCTAAATCTTCAATCGTCAATTCTCATTCTTCAAACCTCAATCCTCAACCCTCAACCCTCAATTTTCATTCCTCAATCCTCAATCCTCAATCCTCAATCCTCATTCTTCAATCCTCAATACCCAATCCTCAATCTTCAATCCTCAATCCTCAATCCTCAATTCTCAATCCTCAATACTCAATCGTCAGTCTTCAATCCTCAATACTCAATCTTCAATCCTCAATACTAAATCTTCAATCCTCAATCCTCAATCCTCAATCCTCAATCCTCAATCCTCAATCCTCAGTCATCAATACTCAATCTTCAATACTCAATCCTCAATCCTCAATCCTCAATCCTCAATCCTCAATCCTCAATCCTCAATCCTCATTCCTCAAACCTCAATCCACAACCCTCAGTCCTCATCCACATTTCTCAATTCTCAATCCTCAATCCTCAATCCTCAATCTTCAATCCTTAATAATTAATTTTCAATCCTCAATCCTCAATACTCAGTCATCAATCCTCAATCTTCAATACTCAATCCTCAATCCTCAATCCTCTATCCTCAATCCTCAACCCTCAGTCCTCATTATCAGTTCTCAATTCTCAATCCTCAATCCTCAGTCCTCAATCCTCAGTCCTCAATGATCAATCCTCAATCCTCAATCTTCAATCCTCAATACTCAATCTTCAATCCTCAATACTCAATCCTCAATCGTCAATATTCAGTCCTTAATACTCAATCCTCAATCCTAAATCTTCAATCGTCAATACTCATTCTTCAAACCTCAATCCTCAACCCTCAACCCTCAATTTTCATTCCTCAATCCTCAATCCTCAATCCTCAATCCTCATTCTTCAATCCTCAATACCCAATCCTCAATCTTCAATCCTCAATCCTCAATCCTCAATTCTCAATCCTCAATCCTCAGTCCTCAGCCCTCAAACCTCAATCCTCAACCCTCAATCTTCAATCCTCAATACTCAATCCTCAATCTTCAATCCTCAATCCTCAATCCTCAATCCTCAGTCCTCAATCCTCAATCTTCAATCCTCAATACTCAATCCCCAATCTTCAATCCTCAAACCTCAATCCTCAATCCTCAGTCCTCAGTCCTCATTCGTCAGCCTTCAATCCTCAATACTCACTCTTCAAACCTCAATCCTCAATCCACAATACTCAATCCTCATTCTTCAATCCCCAATACCCAATCCTCAATCTTCAATCCTAAAACCTCAATCCTCATCCCTCAGCCCTCATCCTCATTCCTCAATCCTCAGTCTTCAATCCTCAATCCTCAATCCTCAATCCTCAATCCCCAATCCTCAATCCTCAATCCTCAATCTTGAATCCTCAATACTCAATCTTCAATCCTCAATCCTCAATCCTCAATCCTCAATCCTCAATCCTCAATCGTCAGTAATCAACCCTCAATACTCAATCTTCAAACCTCAACACTCAATCCTCAATCCTCAATCCTCAATTCTCATTCTCCAATCCTCAATACCCAATCCTCATTTCACAACCCTCAATCCTCAACCCTTAGTCCTCATCCTCAATTCTCAATTCTCAATCCTCAATCCTCAATTCTCAACCTTCATCCTCAATAATCAATCTCCAATCCTAGATACTCAATCCTCAATCCTCAATCCCCAATCTTCAATCCTCAATATTCAATCTCCAATCCTAGATCCTCAATCCTCAATCCTCAATCCTCAATCCTCAATCCTCATTCTTCAAACCTCAATACCCAATTCTCAATCTTCATCCTCAATAATCAATCTCCAGTCCTAGATCCTCAATCCTCAATCCTCAATACCCAATCTTCAATCCTCAGTAATCAATCTCCAATCCTAGATCCTCAATCCTCAATCCTCAATCCTCAATCCTCAATCCTCATTCTTCAAACCTCAATACCCAATCCTCAATCTTCAATCCTCAATGCTCAATCCTCAATCCTCAAGCCTCAGTCCTCAACCCTCAACACTCAGTCCTCAACGTTCAATCCTCAATCCTCAATCCCCAATCCTCAATCGTCAATCTTCAATCCTCAATACTCAATCTTCAATACTCAATCCTCAATCCTAAATGCTCAATCCTCATTCTTCAATCCTCAGTACCCAAACCTGAATCTTCAATCCTCAATCCTCAGTCCTCAATCCTCAATCCTCAACCCTCATTCTTCAATCCTCAATACCCAATCCTCAATCCTCAATACTGAACCATCAATGCACAATTCTCAATACTCAATAGAATATCCTGAATTCTCAGGATTCAATACCCAAACCTCAATCCTCAGCCCTCAGCCCTCATCCTACATCCTCAATACTCAATCCTCAATCCTGAATCTTCAATCCTCTATATTCAATCTTCAATCCTCAATACTCAATCCTCAATCCTCAGTGATCAATACTCAATCGTCAATACTGAATCCTCAATCCTCAATCCTCAATCCTCAATCCTCAATCCTCAATCCTCATTTCTCAAACCTCAATCCTCAACCCTCAGTCCTCATCCTCAATTCTCAATTCTCAATCGTCAACCCTGAATTCTCAATCTTCAATCCTCAATCCTGAATCCTCAATCCTCAGTACTCAATCCTGAATCCTCAATCTTCAATCCTCGATACTCAATCTTCAACCCTCAATCCACAATCCTCAATCCTCAATCCTCAATCCTTAACCTTCAGACCTCAAACATCAGTATTCAACCTTCAGTCCTCGTCCTCAATAAACAACCCTCAATCCTCAGTCCTCAATATTCAATCATCAATATTCAATCTTCAATCCTCAATCCTCAATCCTCAATCATCAATCCTCAATCTTCAATACTCAATCCTCAATCCTCAATCCTCAATCCTCAATTCTCAATCCTCAATCCTCAATCCTCAAACCTCAATCCTCAATCCTCATTCTTCAATCCTCAATACCCAATCCTCAATCTTCAATCCTCAATCCTCAATCCTCAATTCTCAATCCTCAATCCTTAACCATCAGACCTCAAACATCAATATTCAACCCTCAGTCCTCGTCCTCCATACATAACCCTCAATCCTCAGTCCTCAATATTCAATCATCAATATTCAATCTTCAATCCTCAATCCTCAATCCTCAATCCTCAATCATCAATCCTCAATCTTCAATACTCAATCCTCATCCTCAATCCTCAATCCTCAATCCCCAATACTCAATCCTCAATCTTCAATCCTCAAAACTCAATATTCAATCCTCAATCCTCAATCCTCAATCCTCAATCCTCAATCCTCAATCCTCAATCCTCAATCCTCATTCTTCAATCCTCAATACCCAATCCTCAATCTTCAATCCTCAATCCTAAATCCTCAATTCTCAATCCTCAATCCTCAGTCCTCAGTCCTCAAACCTCAATCCTCAACCCTCAGCCCTCATTATCAATCCTCAATCCTCAATCCTCAGTCCTCAGCACTCAGTCCTCTAACCTCAATGCTCAATCCTCAATCCCTAATCCTCAATCCTAAATCCTCAATCACCAATCCTCAATCTTCAATACTCATTCCTCAATCCTCAATCCCCAATCATCAATCTTCAATCATCAATCCTCAATCTTCAACACTAAATCCTCAATCCTCAATCCTCAATACTAACCATCAATCCTCAATTCTCGATACTCAATAGAATATCCTGAATTCTCGGGATTCAATACTGAAACCTCAATCCTCAACCCTCAGCCCTCATCCTCTATTCTCAATCGCCAATCCTCAATCCTGAATATTCAATCCTCAACATTCAATCTTCAATCCTCAATCCTCAAACCTCAATCCTCAATCCTCAATCCTCAGTGATCAATACTCAATCTTCAATACTCAATCCTCAATCCTCAATCCTCAATCCTCAATCCTCAATCCTCAATCCCCAATCCTCATTTCACAACCCTCAATCCTCAACCCTAAGTCCTCATCCTCAATTCTCAATTCTCAATCCTCAATCCTCAATTCTCAACCTTCATCCTCAATAATCAATCTCCAATACTAGATACTCAATCCTCAATCCTCAATCCCCAATCTTCAATCCTCAATATTCAATCTCCAATCCTAGATCCTCAATCCTCAATCCTCAATCCTCAATCCCCAATCCTCATTCTTCAAACCTCAATACCCAATTCTCAATCTTCATCCTCAATAATCAATCTCCAGTCCTAGATCCTCAATCCTCAATCCTCAATCCCCAATCTTCAATCCTCAGTAATCAATCTCCAATCCTAGATCCTCAATCCTCAATCCTCAATCCTCAATCCTCAATCATCAATCCTCAATCTTCAATACTCAATCGTCATCCTCAATCCTCAATCCTCAATCCCCAATACTCAATCCTCAATCTTCAACCCTCAAAACTCAATCTTCAATCCTCAATCCTCAATCCTCAATCCTCAATCCTCAATCTTCAATCCTCAATACTCAATCTTCAATCCTCAATCCTCAATCCTCAATCCTCAATCCTCAGTCCTCAGTCCTCAAACCTCAATCCTCAACCCTCAGCCCTCATTATCAATCCTCAATCCTCAATCCTCAGTCCTCAGCACTCAGTCCTCTAACCTCAATGCTCAATCCTCAATCCCTAATCCTCAATCCTAAATCCTCAATCACCAATCCTCAATCTTCAATACTCATTCCTCAATCCTCAATCCCCAATCATCAACCTTCAATCATCAATCCTCAGTCTTCAACACTCAATCCTCAATCCTCAATCCTCAATACTAACCATCAATCCTCAATTCTCGATACTCAATAGAATATCCTGAATTCTCGGGATTCAATACTGAAACCTCAATCCTCAACCCTCAGCCCTCATCCTCCATCCTCAATCGCCAATCCTCAATCCTGAATATTCAATCCTCAACATTCAACCTTCAATCCTCAATCCCCAAACCTCAATCCTCAATCCTCAATCCTCAGTGATCAATACTCAATCTCCAATACTCAATCCTCAATCCTCAATCCTCAATCCTCAATCCTCAATCCTCAATCCCCAATCCTCATTTCACAGCCCTCAATCCGCAACCCTTAGTCCTCATCCTCAATTCTCAATTCTCAACCCTCAATCCTCAATTCTCAACCTTCGTCCTCAATAATCAATCTCCAATCCTAGATACTCAATCCTCAATCCTCAATCCCCAATCTTCAATCCTCAATATTCAATCTCCAATCCTAGATCCTCAATCCTCAATCCTCAATCCTCAATCCTCAATCCTCATTCTTCAAACCTCAATACCCAATTCTCAATCTTCATCCTCAATGATCAATCTCCAGTCCTAGATCCTCAATCCTCAATCCTCAATCCCCAATCTTCAATCCTCAATAATCAATCTCCAATCCTAGATCCTCAATCCTCAATCCTCAATCCTCAATCCTCAATCCTCATTCTTCAAACCTCAATACCCAATCCTCAATCTTCAATCCTCAATACTGAGTCTTCAATCCTCAATCCTCAACTCTCAATCCTCAATCCTCAATCCTCAATCGTCACTCCTCAATCCCCAATACTCAATCTTCAATCCTCAATCCTCAGTCCTCAATCCTCAATCCTCAATCCTCAATCCTCAATCCTCAATCATCAATCCTCAATCTTCAATACTCAATACTCAATCCTCAATCCCCAATCCTCAATCCACAATCATCAATCCTCAACCTTCAATACACATTCCTCAATCCTCAATCTTCAATCCTCAATACTCAACCATCAATCCTCAGTTCTCAACACTCAATAGAATATCCTGAATTCTCAGGATTCAATACTCAAACCTCAATCCTCAACCCTCAGCCCTCATCCTCCGTCCACAATCCTCAATCCTCAATCCTCAATCTTGAGTCCCCGATATTCAATTTTCAATCCTCAATCCTTAATCCTCAATCCTCAATCCTCAATCCTCAGTCAGCAATACTCAATCTTCAATACTCAATCCTCAATCCTCAATCCTCAATCCTCAATCCACAATCCTCATTCTTCAATCCTCAGTACCCAAACCTGAATCTTCAATCCTCAATCTTCAATCCTCAATACTCAATCTTCAATACTCAATCCTCAATCCTAAATGCTCAATCCTCATTCTTCAATCCTCAATACCCAATCCTCAATCCTCAATACTGAACCATCAATGCACAATTCTCAATACTCAATAGAATATCCTGAATTCTCAGGATTCAATACCCAAACCTCAATCCTCAGCCCTCAGCCCTCATCCTCCATCCTCAATACTCAATCCTCAATCCTGAATCTTCAATCCTCTATATTCAATCTTCAATCCTCAATACTCAATCCTCAATCCTCAGTGATCAATACTCAATCGTCAATACTGAATCCTCAATCCTCAATCCTCAATCCTCAATCCTCAATCCTCAATCCTCAATCCTCAATCCTCATTCTTCAAACCTCAATACCCAATTCTCAATCTTCATCCTCAATAATCAATCTCCAGTCCTAGATCCTCAATCCTCAATCCTCAATACCCAATCTTCAATCCTCAGTAATCAATCTCCAATCCTAGATCCTCAATCCTCAATCCTCAATCCTCAATCCTCAATCCTCATTCTTCAAACCTCAATACCCAATCCTCAATCTTCAATCCTCAATGCTCAATCCTCAATCCTCAAGCCTCAGTCCTCAACCCTCAACACTCAGTCCTCAACGTTCAATCCTCAATCCTCAATCCCCAATCCTCAATCGTCAATCTTCAATCCTCAATACTCAATCTTCAATACTCAATCCTCAATCCTAAATGCTCAATCCTCATTCTTCAATCCTCAGTACCCAAACCTGAATCTTCAATCCTCAATCCTCAGTCCTCAATCCTCAATCCTCAACCCTCATTCTTCAATCCTCAATACCCAATCCTCAATCCTCAATACTGAACCATCAATGCACAATTCTCAATACTCAATAGAATATCCTGAATTCTCAGGATTCAATACCCAAACCTCAATCCTCAGCCCTCAGCCCTCATCCTACATCCTCAATACTCAATCCTCAATCCTGAATCTTCAATCCTCTATATTCAATCTTCAATCCTCAATACTCAATCCTCAATCCTCAGTGATCAATACTCAATCGTCAATACTGAATCCTCAATCCTCAATCCTCAATCCTCAATCCTCAATCCTCAATCCTCATTTCTCAAACCTCAATCCTCAACCCTCAGTCCTCATCCTCAATTCTCAATTCTCAATCGTCAACCCTGAATTCTCAATCTTCAATCCTCAATCCTGAATCCTCAATCCTCAGTACTCAATCCTGAATCCTCAATCTTCAATCCTCGATACTCAATCTTCAACCCTCAATCCACAATCCTCAATCCTCAATCCTCAATCCTTAACCTTCAGACCTCAAACATCAGTATTCAACCTTCAGTCCTCGTCCTCAATAAACAACCCTCAATCCTCAGTCCTCAATATTCAATCATCAATATTCAATCTTCAATCCTCAATCCTCAATCCTCAATCATCAATCCTCAATCTTCAATACTCAATCCTCAATCCTCAATCCTCAATCCTCAATTCTCAATCCTCAATCCTCAATCCTCAAACCTCAATCCTCAATCCTCATTCTTCAATCCTCAATACCCAATCCTCAATCTTCAATCCTCAATCCTCAATCCTCAATTCTCAATCCTCAATCCTTAACCATCAGACCTCAAACATCAATATTCAACCCTCAGTCCTCGTCCTCCATACATAACCCTCAATCCTCAGTCCTCAATATTCAATCATCAATATTCAATCTTCAATCCTCAATCCTCAATCCTCAATCCTCAATCATCAATCCTCAATCTTCAATACTCAATCCTCATCCTCAATCCTCAATCCTCAATCCCCAATACTCAATCCTCAATCTTCAATCCTCAAAACTCAATATTCAATCCTCAATCCTCAATCCTCAATCCTCAATCCTCAATCCTCAATCCTCAATCCTCAATCCTCATTCTTCAATCCTCAATACCCAATCCTCAATCTTCAATCCTCAATCCTAAATCCTCAATTCTCAATCCTCAATCCTCAGTCCTCAGTCCTCAAACCTCAATCCTCAACCCTCAGCCCTCATTATCAATCCTCAATCCTCAATCCTCAGTCCTCAGCACTCAGTCCTCTAACCTCAATGCTCAATCCTCAATCCCTAATCCTCAATCCTAAATCCTCAATCACCAATCCTCAATCTTCAATACTCATTCCTCAATCCTCAATCCCCAATCATCAATCTTCAATCATCAATCCTCAATCTTCAACACTAAATCCTCAATCCTCAATCCTCAATACTAACCATCAATCCTCAATTCTCGATACTCAATAGAATATCCTGAATTCTCGGGATTCAATACTGAAACCTCAATCCTCAACCCTCAGCCCTCATCCTCTATTCTCAATCGCCAATCCTCAATCCTGAATATTCAATCCTCAACATTCAATCTTCAATCCTCAATCCTCAAACCTCAATCCTCAATCCTCAATCCTCAGTGATCAATACTCAATCTTCAATACTCAATCCTCAATCCTCAATCCTCAATCCTCAATCCTCAATCCTCAATCCCCAATCCTCATTTCACAACCCTCAATCCTCAACCCTAAGTCCTCATCCTCAATTCTCAATTCTCAATCCTCAATCCTCAATTCTCAACCTTCATCCTCAATAATCAATCTCCAATCCTAGATACTCAATCCTCAATCCTCAATCCCCAATCTTCAATCCTCAATATTCAATCTCCAATCCTAGATCCTCAATCCTCAATCCTCAATCCTCAATCCCCAATCCTCATTCTTCAAACCTCAATACCCAATTCTCAATCTTCATCCTCAATAATCAATCTCCAGTCCTAGATCCTCAATCCTCAATCCTCAATCCCCAATCTTCAATCCTCAGTAATCAATCTCCAATCCTAGATCCTCAATCCTCAATCCTCAATCCTCAATCCTCAATCATCAATCCTCAATCTTCAATACTCAATCGTCATCCTCAATCCTCAATCCTCAATCCCCAATACTCAATCCTCAATCTTCAACCCTCAAAACTCAATCTTCAATCCTCAATCCTCAATCCTCAATCCTCAATCCTCAATCTTCAATCCTCAATACTCAATCTTCAATCCTCAATCCTCAATCCTCAATCCTCAATCCTCAGTCCTCAGTCCTCAAACCTTAATCCTCAACCCTCAGCCCTCATTATCAATCCTCAATCCTCAATCCTCAGTCCTCAGCACTCAGTCCTCTAACCTCAATGCTCAATCCTCAATCCCTAATCCTCAATCCTAAATCCTCAATCACCAATCCTCAATCTTCAATACTCATTCCTCAATCCTCAATCCCCAATCATCAACCTTCAATCATCAATCCTCAGTCTTCAACACTCAATCCTCAATCCTCAATCCTCAATACTAACCATCAATCCTCAATTCTCGATACTCAATAGAATATCCTGAATTCTCGGGATTCAATACTGAAACCTCAATCCTCAACCCTCAGCCCTCATCCTCCATCCTCAATCGCCAATCCTCAATCCTGAATATTCAATCCTCAACATTCAACCTTCAATCCTCAATCCCCAAACCTCAATCCTCAATCCTCAATCCTCAGTGATCAATACTCAATCTCCAATACTCAATCCTCAATCCTCAATCCTCAATCCTCAATCCTCAATCCTCAATCCCCAATCCTCATTTCACAGCCCTCAATCCGCAACCCTTAGTCCTCATCCTCAATTCTCAATTCTCAACCCTCAATCCTCAATTCTCAACCTTCGTCCTCAATAATCAATCTCCAATCCTAGATACTCAATCCTCAATCCTCAATCCCCAATCTTCAATCCTCAATATTCAATCTCCAATCCTAGATCCTCAATCCTCAATCCTCAATCCTCAATCCTCAATCCTCATTCTTCAAACCTCAATACCCAATTCTCAATCTTCATCCTCAATGATCAATCTCCAGTCCTAGATCCTCAATCCTCAATCCTCAATCCCCAATCTTCAATCCTCAATAATCAATCTCCAATCCTAGATCCTCAATCCTCAATCCTCAATCCTCAATCCTCAATCCTCATTCTTCAAACCTCAATACCCAATCCTCAATCTTCAATCCTCAATACTGAGTCTTCAATCCTCAATCCTCAACTCTCAATCCTCAATCCTCAATCCTCAATCGTCACTCCTCAATCCCCAATACTCAATCTTCAATCCTCAATCCTCAGTCCTCAATCCTCAATCCTCAATCCTCAATCCTCAATCCTCAATCATCAATCCTCAATCTTCAATACTCAATACTCAATCCTCAATCCCCAATCCTCAATCCACAATCATCAATCCTCAACCTTCAATACTCATTCCTCAATCCTCAATCTTCAATCCTCAATACTCAACCATCAATCCTCAGTTCTCAACACTCAATAGAATATCCTGAATTCTCAGGATTCAATACTCAAACCTCAATCCTCAACCCTCAGCCCTCATCCTCCGTCCACAATCCTCAATCCTCAATCCTCAATCTTGAGTCCCCGATATTCAATTTTCAATCCTCAATCCTTAATCCTCAATCCTCAATCCTCAATCCTCAGTCAGCAATACTCAATCTTCAATACTCAATCCTCAATCCTCAATCCTCAATCCTCAATCCACAATCCTCATTCTTCAATCCTCAGTACCCAAACCTGAATCTTCAATCCTCAATCTTCAATCCTCAATACTCAATCTTCAATACTCAATCCTCAATCCTAAATGCTCAATCCTCATTCTTCAATCCTCAATACCCAATCCTCAATCCTCAATACTGAACCATCAATGCACAATTCTCAATACTCAATAGAATATCCTGAATTCTCAGGATTCAATACCCAAACCTCAATCCTCAGCCCTCAGCCCTCATCCTCCATCCTCAATACTCAATCCTCAATCCTGAATCTTCAATCCTCTATATTCAATCTTCAATCCTCAATACTCAATCCTCAATCCTCAGTGATCAATACTCAATCGTCAATACTGAATCCTCAATCCTCAATCCTCAATCCTCAATCCTCAATCCTCAATCCTCATTTCTCAAACCTCAATCCTCAACCCTCAGTCCTCATCCTCAATTCTCAATTCTCAATCGTCAACCCTGAATTCTCAATCTTCAATCCTCAATAATCAATCTCCAATCCTAGATCCTCAATCCACAACCCTCAACCTTCAATCCTCAATACTGAATCTTCAGTCCTCAAACCTCAATCCTCAATCCTTAATCCTCAATCGTCAATCTTCAGTCCTCAATACTCAATCTTCAATTCTCAATCTTCAATCCTCAATCCTCAATCCTCAATCCTCAGTACTCAATCCTGAATCCTCAATCTTCAATCCTCGATACTCAGTCTTCAACCCTCAATCCTCAATCCTCAATCCTCAATCCTCAATCCTTAACCCTCAGACCTCAAACATCAGTATTCAACCTTCAGTCCTCGTCCTCAATAAACAACCCTCAATCCTCAGTCCTCAATATTCAATCATCAATATTCAATCTTCAATCCTCAATCCTCAATCCTCAATCATCAATCCTCAATCTTCAATACTCAATCCTCAATCCTCAATCCTCAATCCTCAATTCTCAATCCTCAATCCTCAATCCTCAAACCTCAATCCTCAATCCTCATTCTTCAATCCTCAATACCCAATCCTCAATCTTCAATCCTCAATCCTCAATCCTCAATTCTCAATCCTCAATCCTTAACCATCAGACCTCAAACATCAATATTCAACCCTCAGTCCTCGTCCTCCATACATAACCCTCAATCCTCAGTCCTCAATATTCAATCATCAATATTCAATCTTCAATCCTCAATCCTCAATCCTCAATCCTCAATCATCAATCCTCAATCTTCAATACTCAATCCTCATCCTCAATCCTCAATCCTCAATCCCCAATACTCAATCCTCAATCTTCAATCCTCAAAACTCAATATTCAATCCTCAATCCTCAATCCTCAATCCTCAATCCTCAATCTTCAATCCTCAATACTCAATCTTCAATCCTCAATCCTCAATCCTCAATCCTCAGTCTTCAATCCTCAATACCCAGTCCTCAACCTTCAATCCTCAATCCTCAATCCTCAATCCTCAATCCTCAATCCTCAATCCTCATTCTTCAATCCTCAATACCCAATCCTCAATCTTCAATCCTCAATCCTAAATCCTCAATTCTCAATCCTCAATCCTCAGTCCTCAGTCCTCAAACCTCAATCCTCAACCCTCAGCCCTCATTATCAATCCTCAATCCTCAATCCTCAGTCCTCAGCACTCAGTCCTCTAACCTCAATGCTCAATCCTCAATCCCTAATCCTCAATCCTAAATCCTCAGTCACCAATCCTCAATCTTCAATACTCATTCCTCAATCCTCAATCCCCAATCATCAATCTTCAATCATCAATCCTCAATCTTCAACACTCAATCCTCAATCCTCAATCCTCAATACTAACCATCAATCCTCAATTCTCGATACTCAATAGAATATCCTGAATTCTCGGGATTCAATACTGAAACCTCAATCCTCAACCCTCAGCCCTCATCCTCCATCCTCAATCGCCAATCCTCAATCCTGAATATTCAATCCTCAACATTCAACCTTCAATCCTCAATCCCCAAACCTCAATCCTCAATCCTCAATCCTCAGTGATCAATACTCAATCTCCAATACTCAATCCTCAATCCTCAATCCTCAATCCTCAATCCTCAATCCTCAATCCCCAATCCTCATTTCACAGCCCTCAATCCGCAACCCTTAGTCCTCATCCTCAATTCTCAATTCTCAACCCTCAATCCTCAATTCTCAACCTTCGTCCTCAATAATCAATCTCCAATCCTAGATACTCAATCCTCAATCCTCAATCCCCAATCTTCAATCCTCAATATTCAATCTCCAATCCTAGATCCTCAATCCTCAATCCTCAATCCTCAATCCTCAATCCTCATTCTTCAAACCTCAATACCCAATTCTCAATCTTCATCCTCAATGATCAATCTCCAGTCCTAGATCCTCAATCCTCAATCCTCAATCCCCAATCTTCAATCCTCAATAATCAATCTCCAATCCTAGATCCTCAATCCTCAATCCTCAATCCTCAATCCTCAATCCTCATTCTTCAAACCTCAATACCCAATCCTCAATCTTCAATCCTCAATACTGAGTCTTCAATCCTCAATCCTCAACTCTCAATCCTCAATCCTCAATCCTCAATCGTCACTCCTCAATCCCCAATACACAATCTTCAATCCTCAATCCTCAGTCCTCAATCCTCAATCCTCAATCCTCAATCCTCAATCCTCAATCATCAATCCTCAATCTTCAATACTCAATACTCAATCCTCAATCCCCAATCCTCAATCCACAATCATCAATCCTCAACCTTCAATACTCATTCCTCAATCCTCAATCTTCAATCCTCAATACTCAACCATCAATCCTCAGTTCTCAACACTCAATAGAATATCCTGAATTCTCAGGATTCAATACTCAAACCTCAATCCTCAACCCTCAGCCCTCATCCTCCGTCCACAATCCTCAATCCTCAATCCTCAATCTTGAGTCCCCGATATTCAATTTTCAATCCTCAATCCTTAATCCTCAATCCTCAATCCTCAATCCTCAATCCTCAATCCTCAATCTTCAATCCTCAATACTCCATCTTCAATCCTCAATCCTCAATCCTCAATCCTCAACCCTCAATCTTAATCTTCAATCCTCAGTACTCAATATTCAATCCTCAATCCTCAATCCTCAATCCTCAATCCTCAATCTTCAATCCTCAATACTCAATCTTCAATCCTCAATCCTCAATCCTCAATCCTCAATCCTCAATCCTCAATCCGAAACCGTCAATCTGCAATCCTCAATACTCAATCTTCAATCCTCAATCCGCAATACTCAATACTCAACCGTCAGTCCTCGTCCTCAATCCACAACGCTCAATCCTCGATCCTCAATCTTCAATCATCAATATTCAACCTTCAATCCTCAATCCTCAATCCTCAATACTCAATCCTCAATCCTCAATGTTCTATCCTCAATACGCAATCCTCAACCTTCAATCCTCAATCCTCAATCCTCAATCCTCAATCCTCAATCCTCAATCGTCAATCCTCAGTCCTCAATCCTCAGTCCTCAATCTTCAATCCTCAATACACAATCTGCAATCCTCAATCCTCAGTCCTCACTCCTCAATCCTCATTCTTCAATCCTAAATACCGAATCCTCAATCTTCAATCCTCAATCCTCAATCCTCAATTCTCAATCCTCAATCCTGAATCCTCAGACTTCAAACATCGATACTCAACCCTCAGTCCTCGTCCTTAATCCACAACCCTCAATCCTCAATCCTCAATCCTCAATCCTCATTCTTCAATCCTCAATACTCAATCCTCGGTCCTCAAACCACAATCCTGAATCCGCAATCCTGAATCCTCAACCTTCAGACCTCAGTCCTTAACGATCAGTTGTCAATCCTCAATCCTCAAGAGAATATCATCAATTCACAGTTTTCAATACTCAATACTCAATCTGCAATCTTCAAATCTCTATCCACAGACATCAATTCTCATCACTCAATCCTCAACACTCAGCCTTCAATCCTCAATCCTCCATACTCAATACTCATTCCACATTCCTCAATCCTCAATACCCAATCCTCAATCTTCAATCCTCAATCCTCAATCCTCAATCCTCAATCCTCAGTCTTCAATCCTCAATCCTCAATCCTCAACCCTCAATCCTCAATCCTCAATCTTCAATCCTCGATACTCAATCTTCAATCCTCAACCCTCAATCCTCAATCCTCAATCCTCAATCCTCAATCCTCAATCCTCAATCGTCAATCTTCAATCCTCAACACTCAATCTTCAATCCTCAATCCTCAATCCTCAATCCTCAATCCTCATACTTCAATCCTCAATCCTCAATCCTCAATCCTCAATCCTCAATCCGAAACCGTCAATCTGCAATCCTCAATACTCAATCTTCAATCCTCAATCCGCAATACTCAATACTCAACCGTCAGTCCTCGTCCTCAATCCACAACGCTCAATCCTCGATCCTCAATCTTCAATCATCAATATTCAACCTTCAATCCTCAATCCTCAATCCTCAATACTCAATCCTCAATCCTCAATGTTCTATCCTCAATACGCAATCCTCAACCTTCAATCCTCAATCCTCAATCCTCAATCCTCAATCCTCAATCCTCAATCGTCAATCCTCAGTCCTCAATCCTCAGTCCTCAATCTTCAATCCTCAATACACAATCTGCAATCCTCAATCCTCAGTCCTCACTCCTCAATCCTCATTCTTCAATCCTCAATACCGAATCCTCAATCTTCAATCCTCAATCCTCAATCCTCAATTCTCAATCCTCAATCCTGAATCCTCAGACTTCAAACATCGATACTCAACCCTCAGTCCTCGTCCTTAATCCACAACCCTCAATCCTCAATCCTCAATCCTCAATCCTCATTCTTCAATCCTCAATACTCAATCCTCGGTCCTCAAACCACAATCCTGAATCCGCAATCCTGAATCCTCAACCTTCAGACCTCAGTCCTTAACGATCAGTTGTCAATCCTCAATCCTCAAGAGAATATCATCAATTCACCGTTTTCAATACTCAATACTCAATCTGCAATCTTCAAATCTCTATCCACAGACATCAATTCTCATCACTCAATCCTCAACACTCAGCCTTCAATCCTCAATCCTCCATACTCAATACTCATTCCACATTCCTCAATCCTCAATACCCAATCCTCAATCTTCAATCCTCAATCCTCAATCCTCAATCCTCAATCCTCAGTCTTCAATCCTCAATCCTCAATCCTCAACCCTCAATCCTCAATCCTCAATCTTCAATCCTCGATACTCAATCTTCAATCCTCAACCCTCAATCCTCAATCCTCAATCCTCAATCCTCAATCCTCAATCCTCAATCGTCAATCTTCAATCCTCAACACTCAATCTTCAATCCTCAATCCTCAATCCTCAATCCTCAATCCTCATACTTCAATCCTCAATACCCAATCCTCAATCTTCAATCCTCAATCCTCAATCCTCAATCCTCAATCCTCAATCCTCAATCTTCAATCCTCAGTCCCAAATCCTCAATCTTCAATACTCACTCCTCAATCCTCAACCTTCAATCCTCAATACTCAGTCTTCAATCCTCAATCCTCAATCCTCAATCCTCGATCCTCAATCCTCATTCTTCAATCCTCAATACGCAATCCTCAATCTTCAATCCTCATCCTCAATCCTCAATTCTAAATCCTCAATCCTCAATCCTCAATCCTCAATCCTCAATCCCCAGTGTTCAATCCGCAATACCCAATCCTCAATATTCTATCCGCAATCCTCAATCCTCAATCCTCAATCCTCAATCCTCAATCCTCAATATTCAATCCTCAATACTCAATCTTCAATCCTCAATTCTCAATCCTCAATCCTCAATCCTCATTCTTCAATCCTCAACACCCAATCCTCAATCTTCAATCCTCAATCCTCAATCCTCAATTCTCAATCCTCAATCTTCAATCCTCAGACCTCAAACATCGATACACAACCCTCAGTCCTCGTCCTCAATCCACAACCCTCAAACCTCGATCCTGAATATTCAATCATCAATATTCGATCTTCAACCCTCAATCCTCAATCCTCAATACTCAATCCTCAATCCTCAATGTTCTATCCTCAATACGCAATCCTCAACCTTCAATCGTCAAGCCTCAATCCTCAACCCTCAACACTCAGTCCCCAATCCTCAATATTCAAACCTCAATCCTCAATCCTCAATCCTCAATACTCAGTCTTCAATCCTCAATACTCATTCTTCAATCCTCAATCCTCAATCCTCGGTCCTCAATTCTCAATCGTCAATCTCCAATCCTGAATACTCAATCTTCAATCCTCAATCCTCGATCCTCAATCCTCAATCCTCAATCCTCAATCGTCAGTCTTCAACCCTCAATACTCAATCTTCTAACCTCAACACTCAATCCTCAATCCTCAATCCTCAATTCTCATTCTCCAATCCTCAATACCCAATCCTCAATCTTCAGTCCTCAATCCTCAATCCTCAATTCTCAATCCTCAATCCTCAGTCCTCAGTCCTCAAACCTCTATCCTCAACCCTGAGCCCTCATCCTCAATACTGAATCCTCAATTCTCAATCCTCAATCTTCAATCCTCAATACTCAATCTTCAATCCTCAATCCTCAGTCCTCAAACCTCAATTCTGAATCCTCAATGCTGAATCCTCAATCTTCGGCCCTCAGTTCTCAACAATCAGTTGTCAATCGTCAATCCTCAAGAGAATATCATCAATTCACAGCTTTCAATACTCAATATTCAATCTGCAATCTTCAAATCTCTATCCACCAACATCAATTCTCATCACTCAACCCTCAACACTCAGTCTTCAATCCTCAATCCTCAGTCCTCAATCCTCAATCCTCATTCTTCAATCCTCAATACCCAATCCTCAATCTTCAATCCTCAATCCTCAGTCCTCAATCCTCAGACCTCAAACAGCAATGGTCAACCCTCAGTCCTCGTCCTCAATCCACAACCATCAATCCTCAATCCTCAATCTTCAATCATCAATATTCAATCTTCAGTCGTTAATCCTCAATCCTCAATCCTCAATCCTCAATCCTCAGACCTCAAACACCAATACTCTACCCTCAGTCCTCGTCCTCAATACACAACACTCAATCCTCGATCCTCAATCTTCAATCATCAATATTCAATCTTCAATCCTCAATCCTCAATCCTCAATACTCAATCCTCAATCCTCAATGTTCTATCCTCAATACGCAATCCTCAATCTTCAATCCTCAATCTTCAATCCTCAATCCTCAATCCTCAATCCTCAATCCTCAATATTCAATCCTCAATACTCAATCTTCAATCCTCAATCCTCAATCCTCAATCCTCAATCCTCAATCCTCAATTCTCAATCGTCAATCTTCAATCCTCAATACTCAATCTTCAATCCTCAATCCTCAATCCTCTATACTCAATCCTCATTCTTCAATCCTCAATACCCAACCCTCAACCTTCAATCCTCAATCCTCAATCCTCAATCCTCAATCCTCAATCCTCAATCCTCTATCTTCAATCCTCAGCCCCAAATCCTCAATCTTCAATACTCACTCCTCAATCCTCAATCTTCAATCCTCAATACACAGTCTTCAATCCTCAATCCTCAATCCTCAATCCTCAATCCTCAATCCTCATTCTTCGATCCTCAATACCCAGTCCCGAATCTTCAATCCTCAATCCTCAATCCTCAATTCTCAATCCTCAATCCTCAATCCTCAATCCTCAATCCTCAATCCTCAATGTTCAATCCGCAATACCCAATCCTCAATCTTCTATCCGCAATCCTCAATCCTCAATACTCAATCCTCAATCCTCAATAGTCAGCCTTCAATCCTCAATACTCAATCGTCAATACTCAATCCTCAATACTCAATACTCAATCCTCATTCTACAATCCTCAATACCCAATCCTCAATCTTCAATCCTCAATCCTCAATCCTCAATCCTCAAACCTCAATCTTCAATCCTCAAACCTCAATCCTCAATGTTCAATCCGCAATACCCAATCCTCAATCTTCTATCCGCAATCCTCAATCCTCAATCCTCAATCCTCAATCCTCAATCCTCAATCTTCAATCCTCAATACTCAACCTTCAATCCTCAATACTCAATCCTCAATCCTCAATCCTCAATCCTCATTCTTCAATCCTCAATACCCAATCCTCAATCTTCTACCCGCAATCCTCAATCCTCAATCCTCAATCCTCAATCCTCAATCCTCAATCTTCAATCCTCAATACTCAATCTTCAATCCTCAATCCTCAATCCTCAACCCTCAATCCTCATTCTTCAATCCTCAACACCCAATCCTCAATCTTCAATCCTCAATCCTCAACCCTCAATTCTCAATCCTCATTCCTCAATCCTCAGACCTCAAACAGCAATACTCAACCCTCAGTCCTCGTCCTCAATCCACAACGCTCAATCCTCGATCCTCAATCTTCAAAACTCAATCCTCAATCCTCAATCCTCAATCCTCAGTCTTCAATGCTCAATACTCATTCTTCAATACTCAATCCTCAATCCTCGGTCCTCAATCCTCAATCGTCAATCTCCAATCCTGAATACTCAATCTTCAATCCTCAATCCTCGATCCTCAGTCCTCAATCCTCAATCCTCATTCTTCAATCCTCAATAGCCAATCCTCAATCTTCAATCCTCAATCCTCAATCCTCAATCGTCAATCTTCAATCCTCAATACTCAATCTTCAATCCTCAATCCTCAATACTCAATACTCAACCGTCAGTCCTCGTCCTCAATCCACAACCCTCAATCCTCGATCCTCAATCTTCAATCATCAATATTCAATCTTCAATCCACAATCCTCAATCCTCAATACTCAATCCACAATCCTCAATGTTCTATCCTCAATACGCAATCCTCAACCTTCATTCCTCAATCCTCAATCCTCAATCCTCAATCCTTAATCGTCAATCCTCAATCCCCAATCCTCAGTCCTCAATCTTCAATCCTCAATACTCAATCTGCAATCCTCAATCCTCAGTCCTCACTCCTCAATTCTCATTCTTCAAGCCTCAATAACGAATCCTCAGTCTTCAATCCTCAATCCTCAATCTTCAACTCTCAATCCTCAATCCTGCATCCTCAGACTTCAAACATCAATACTCAACCCTCAGTCCTCGTCCTCAATCCACAACACTCAATCCTCAATCCTCAATCCTCAATCCTCAATTCTCAACCCTCAGTCCTCAGTCCTCAAACCTCAATCCTGAACCCTCAGCCCTGATCCTCAATCCTCAATCCTCAATCCTCAATCCTCAACCCTCTGTCCTCAAACCTCAATGCTCAATCCTCAATCCCCAATCCTCAATCCTCAATCCTCAATCATCAATCCTTAATGTTCAATACTCGTTCCTCAATCCTCAATCCCCAATCCTCAATCTTCAATCATCAATCCTCAATCCTCAATCCTCAATCCTCAATCCTTAATCCTCAGACCTAAAACATCAATATTCAACCCTCAGACCTCGTCCTCAATCCACAACACTCTATCCTCAGTCCTCAATATTCAATCATCAATATTCAATCTTCAATCCTCAATCCTCAATCCTCAATCCTCAATCATCAATCCTCAATCTTCAATACTCAATCCTCAATCCTCAATACTCAATCCTCAGTCCTCAATACTCAATCCTCAATCTTCAATCCTCAATATTCAATCTTCAATCTTCAATCCTCAATCCTCAATCCTCAATCCTCAACTTTCAATCCTCAATACTCAATCCTCAATCCTCAATCCTCAGTCTTCAATCCTCAATACCCAATCCTCAACCTTCAATCCTCAATCCTCAATCCTCAATCCTCAATCCTCAATCCTCATTCTTCAATCCTCAATACCCAATCCTCAACCTTCAATCCTCAACCCTCAATCCTCAATCCTCAATCCTCAATCCTCAATCCTCAATCCTCAATACTCAATCCTCAGTCCTCAATACTCAATCCTCAATCTTCAATCCTCAATATTCAATCTTCAATCTTCAATCCTCAATCCTCAATCCTCAATCCTCAATCCTCAATCCTCAACTTTCAATCCTCAATACTCAATCTTCAATCCTCAATCCTCAATCCTCAATCCTCAATCCTCAGTCTTCAATCCTCAATACCCAATCCTCAACCTTCAATCCTCAATCCTCAATCCTCAATCCTCAATCCTCAATCCTCATTCTTCAATCCTCAATACCCAATCCTCAATCTTCAATCCTCAATCCTCAATCCTCAATTCTCAGCCCTTAATCCTCATTCCTCAGTCCTCAAACCTCAATCCTCAACCCTCAGCCCTGATCCTCCATCCTCAATCCTCAATCCTCAATCCTCAATCTTCAATCCTCAATCTTCAATCCTCAATCCTCAATCCTCAATTCTCAGCCCTTAATCCTCATTCCTCAGTCCTCAAACCTCAATCCTCAACCCTCAGCCCTCATCCTCCATCCTCAATCCTCAATCCTCAATCCTCAATCTTCAATCCTCAATACTCAATCTTCAATCCTCAATCCTCAATCCTCAATCCTCAATCCTCAGTCTTCAATCCTCAATACCCAATCCTCAACCTTCAATACTCAATCCTCAATCCTCAATCCTTATTCTTCAATCCTCAATACCCAATTCTCAATCTTCAATCCTCAATCCTAAATCCTCAATTCTCAATCCTCTATCTTCAATCCTCAATACTAAATCTTCAATCCTCAATCCTCGATCCTCAATCCTCAATTCTCAATCCTCAATCGACAGTCTTCTATCCTCAATACTCAATCTTCAATCCACAACACTCAATCCTCAATCCTCAATCCTGAATCCTCATTCTTCAATCCTCAATACCCAATCCTCAATCTTCAATTCTCAATCCTCAATCCTCAATTCTCAATCCTCTATCTTCAATCCTCAATACTAAATCTTCAATCCTCGATCCTCAATCCTCAATCCTCAATCCTCATTCTACAATCCTCAATACTCAATCTTGAATCATCAATCCTCAATTCTCAATCCTCAATACTAAATACTCAATCGTCACTCCTCAATCCCCAATCCTCAATCTTCAATCCTCAATCCTCAATCCTTAATCCTCAATCCTCAATCCTCAATCCTCAATGCTCAATCATCAATCCTCAATTTTCAATACTTAATACTCAATCCTCAAACCTCAATCCTCAATCCTCAATCATCAATCCTCAATCTTCAATACTCATTCTTCAATCCTCAATCTTCAATCCTCAATACTCAGCCATCAATCCTCAGTTCTCAATAGAATATCATCAATTCACAGTTTTCAATACTCAATACTCAATCTGCAATCTTCAAATCTCTATCCACAAACATCAATTCTCACCTCTCAACCCTCAACACTCAGTCCCCAATCCTCAATATTCAATCCACAATCCTCAATCCTCAATCCTCAATCCTGAATCTTCAATCCTCAATACTCAATCTTCAATCCTCAATCTTCAATCCTCAATCCTCAATCCTCAATCCTCAATCGTCAGTCTTCAACCCTCAATACTCAATCTTCAATACTCAACACTCAATCCTCAATCCTCAATCCTCAGTCCTCAAACATCAATTCTGAATCCTCAATCCTTAGTCCTCAATCTTCGGCCCTCAGTCCTCAACAATCAATTGTCAATCCTCAATCCTCAATAGAATATCCTCAATTCACAGCTTTCAATACTCAATACTCAAACTGCATTCTTCAAACCTCTATCCACAAACATCAATTCTCATCACTCAACCCTCAACACTCAGTCCTCAACGTTCAATCATCAATCCTCAATCGTCAATCCTCAATCGTCAATCTCCAATCCTCAATACTCAATCTTCAATTCTCAATACTCAATCTGCAATCCTCAATCCTCAATCCTCAATCCTCAATCATCATTCCACAATCTTCAATACTCAATCCTCAATCCTCAATCCTCAATCCTCAATCCTCTATATTCAACACTCAACCCTCAACCATCAATCCTCAATACTCAACCATCAATCCTCAATTCTCAATACTCAACAGAACATCCCGAATTCTGATGGTTCAATACTCAATCCAGAATAATCAATAATCAAATCTCAAACCTCAAGCATCAATTCTCAACACTCAATCCTCAACACTCAGTCCTCTCTCTTCAATCCTACATCCTCAACCCTCAATCCTCAAGCGTCATTCCTCAATACTCAATCCTCAGTCATCAATCCTCAATCTTCAAGACTCAATCCTCAATCCTCAATTCTCAATCCTCAATACTCAACCATCAATCCTAAATTCTCAATGCTCAATAGAATATCCTGAATTCTCAGGATTCTATACTCAAACCTCAGTCCTCAACCCTCAGCTCTCATTCTCAATCCACAATCCTCAATCCTCAATATTCAATCCCCAATACTCTATCTTCAATCCTCAATCCTCAATAGTCAATCCTCAATCCTCAACCCTCAATCCTCAGTACTCAATCCTGAGTCCTCAATCTTCAATCCTCAATACTCAATCTTCAACCCTCAATCCTCAACACTCAATCCTCAATCCTCAATTTTCAATACTCAATCCTCAATCCTCAATCCTCAATCCTCATTCCTCAATACTCAATCCTCAATCTTCAATCCTCAATACACAATCTTCATTCCTCAATCCTCAATTCTCAATCCTCAATCCTCAATCTTCAATCCTCAATACTCAATCTTCAATCCTCAATCCTCAATCCTCAATCTTCAATACTCAGTCTTCAGTCCTCAATACCCAATCCTCAACCTTCAATCCTCAATCCTCAATCCTCAATCCTCAATCCTCAATCCTCATTCTTCAATCCTCAATACCCAATTCTCAATCTTCAATCCTCAATCCTAAATCCTCAATTCTCAATCCTCAATCCTCAGTCCTCAGTCCCTAAACCTCAATCCTCAACCCTCAGCCCTCATCCTCAATCCTCAATCCTCAACCCTCAATCCTCAGCCCTCTGTCCTCAAACCTCAATGCTAAATCCTCAATCCCCAATCCTCAATCCTCAATCCTCAATCATCAATACTCAATCTTCAATACTCGTTTCTCAATCCTCAATCCCCAATCCTCAATCTTCAATCATCAATCCTCAATCTTCAACACTCAATCCTCAATCCTCAATCCTCAATCCTCAATACTAACCATCAATCCTCAATTCTCGATACTCAATAGAATATCCTGAATTCTCAGGATTCAATACTGAAACCTCAATCCTCAACCCTCAGCCCTCATCCTCCATCCTCAATCGCCAATCCTCAATCCTGAATATTCAATCCTCAACATTCAATCTTCAATCCTCAATCCTCAAACCTCAATCCTCAATCCTAAATCCTCAGTGATCAATACTCAATCTTCAATACTCAATCCTCAATCCTCAATCCTCAATCCTCAATCCTCAATCCCCAATCCTCATTTCACAACCCTCAATCCTCAACCCTTAGTCCTCATCCTCAATTCTCAATTCTCAATCCTCAATCCTGAATTCTCAATCTTCAATCCTCAATAATCAATCTCCAATCCTAGATCCTCAATCCACAATCCTCAACCTTCAATCCTCAATACTGAATCTTCAATCCTGAATCCTCAATCGTCAATCCTTAATCCTCAATCGTCAATCTTCAGTCCTCAATACTCAATCTTCAATTCTCAATCTTCAATCCTCAATCCTCAACCCTCAATCCTCTGTACTCAATCCTGAGTCCTCAATCTTCAATCCTCAATACTCAATCTTCAACCCTCAGTCCTCAACCCTCAATCCTCAATCCTCAATCTTCAATCCTCAATCCTCAATCCTCAATCTTCAATCCTCAATACTCAATCTGCAATCCTCAATCCTCAAACCTCAATCCTCAATCCTCATTCTTCAATCCACAATACCCAATCCTCAATCTTCAATCCTCAATCCTCAATCCTCAATTCTCAATCCTCAATCCTTAACCCTCAGACCTCAAACATCAATATTCAACCCTCAGTCCTCGTCGTCAATACACAAACCTCAATCCTCAGTCCTCAATATTCAATCATCAATATTCAACCTTCAATCCTCAATCCCCAGTCCTCAATCATCAATCCTCAATCTTCAATACTCAATCCTCAATCCTCAATCCTCAATCCTCATTCCTCAATACTCAATCCTCAATCTTCAATCCTCAATACACAATCTTCAATCCTCAATCCTCAATCCTCAATCCTCAATCCTCAATCTTCAATCCTCAATACTCAATCTTCAATCCTCAGCCCTCTGTCCTCAAACCTCAATGCTCAATCCTCAATCCCCAATCCTCAATCCTCAATCCTCAATCCTCAATCCTCAATCATCAATCCTCAATCCTCATTCTTCAATCCTCAATACCCAATCCTCAACTTTCAATCCTCAATCCTCAATCCTCAATCCTCAATCCTCAATCCTCAATCCTCAGTCTTCAATCCTCGATACCCAATCCTCAACCTGCAATCCTCAATCCTCAATCCTCAATCCTCGATCCTCAATCCTCATTCTTCAATCCTCAATACCCAATTCTCAATCTTCAATCCTCAATCCTAAATCCTCAATTCTCAATCCTCAACCCTCAGTCCTCAGTCCTCAAACCTCAATCCTCAACCCTCAGCCCTCATCCTCAATCCTCAATCCTCAATCCTCAATCCTCAGCCCTCTGTCCTCAAACCTCATTGCTCAATCCTCAATCCCCAATCCTCAATCCTCAATCCTCAATCATCAATCCTTAATGTTCAATACTCGTTCCTCAATCCTCAATCCCCAATCCTCAATCTTCAATCATCAATCCTCAATCTTCAACACTCAATCCTCAATCCTCAATACTAACCATCAATCCTTAATTCTCGATACTCAATAGAATATCCTGAATTCTCAGGATTCAATACTGAAACCTCAATACTCAACCCTCAGCCCTCATCCTCCATCCTCAATCGGCAATCCTCAATCCTGAATATTCAATCCTCAACATTCAATCTTCAATCCTCAGTCCTCAAACCTCAATCCTCAATCCTCAATCCTCAGTGATCAATACTCAATCTTCAGTACTCAATCCTCAATCCTCAATCCTCAATCCTCAATCCTCAATCCTCAATCCTCATTCTTCAATCCTCAATGGCCAAACCTCAATCTTCAATCCTCATTCCTCAATCCTCAATTCTCAATCCTCAATCCTCAATCCTCATTCTTCAATCCTCAATACCCAAACCTCAATCTTCAATCCTCATTCGTCAATCCTCAATTCCCAATCCTCTATCCTTAATCCTCAGACCTAAAACATCAATATTCAACCCTCAGTCCTCGTCCTCAATCCACAACACTCAGTCCTCAGTCCTCAATATTCAATCATCAATATTCAATCTTCAATCCTCAATCCTCAATCCTCAATCCTCAATCATCAATCCTCAATCTTCAATACTCAATCCTCAATCCTCAATACTCAATCCTCAGTCCTCAATACTCAATCCTCAATCTTCAATCCTCAATATTCAATCTTCAATCTTCAATCCTCAATCCTCAATCCTCAATCCTCAACTTTCAATCCTCAATACTAAATCTTCAATCCTCAATCCTCGATCCTCAATCCTCAATTCTCAATCCTCAATCGACAGTCTTCTATCCTCAATACTCAATCTTCAATCCACAACACTCAATCCTCAATCCTCAATCCTGAATCCTCATTCTTCAATCCTCAATACCCAATCCTCAATCTTCAATTCTCAATCCTCAATCCTCAATTCTCAATCCTCTATCTTCAATCCTCAATACTAAATCTTCAATCCTCGATCCTCAATCCTCAATCCTCAATCCTCATTCTACAATCCTCAATACTCAATCTTGAATCATCAATCCTCAATTCTCAATCCTCAATACTAAATACTCAATCGTCACTCCTCAATCCCCAATCCTCAATCTTCAATCCTCAATCCTCAATCCTTAATCCTCAATCCTCAATCCTCAATCCTCAATGCTCAATCATCAATCCTCAATTTTCAATACTTAATACTCAATCCTCAAACCTCAATCCTCAATCCTCAATCATCAATCCTCAATCTTCAATACTCATTCTTCAATCCTCAATCTTCAATCCTCAATACTCAGCCATCAATCCTCAGTTCTCAATAGAATATCATCAATTCACAGTTTTCAATACTCAATACTCAATCTGCAATCTTCAAATCTCTATCCACAAACATCAATTCTCACCTCTCAACCCTCAACACTCAGTCCCCAATCCTCAATATTCAATCCACAATCCTCAATCCTCAATCCTCAATCCTGAATCTTCAATCCTCAATACTCAATCTTCAATCCTCAATCTTCAATCCTCAATCCTCAATCCTCAATCCTCAATCGTCAGTCTTCAACCCTCAATACTCAATCTTCAATACTCAACACTCAATCCTCAATCCTCAATCCTCAGTCCTCAAACATCAATTCTGAATCCTCAATCCTTAGTCCTCAATCTTCGGCCCTCAGTCCTCAACAATCAATTGTCAATCCTCAATCCTCAATAGAATATCCTCAATTCACAGCTTTCAATACTCAATACTCAAACTGCATTCTTCAAACCTCTATCCACAAACATCAATTCTCATCACTCAACCCTCAACACTCAGTCCTCAACGTTCAATCATCAATCCTCAATCGTCAATCCTCAATCGTCAATCTCCAATCCTCAATACTCAATCTTCAATTCTCAATACTCAATCTGCAATCCTCAATCCTCAATCCTCAATCCTCAATCATCATTCCACAATCTTCAATACTCAATCCTCAATCCTCAATCCTCAATCCTCAATCCTCTATATTCAACACTCAACCCTCAACCATCAATCCTCAATACTCAACCATCAATCCTCAATTCTCAATACTCAACAGAACATCCCGAATTCTGATGGTTCAATACTCAATCCAGAATAATCAATAATCAAATCTCAAACCTCAAGCATCAATTCTCAACACTCAATCCTCATCACTCAGTCCTCTCTCTTCAATCCTACATCCTCAACCCTCAATCCTCAAGCGTCATTCCTCAATACTCAATCCTCAGTCATCAATCCTCAATCTTCAAGACTCAATCCTCAATCCTCAATTCTCAATCCTCAATACTCAACCATCAATCCTAAATTCTCAATGCTCAATAGAATATCCTGAATTCTCAGGATTCTATACTCAAACCTCAGTCCTCAACCCTCAGCTCTCATTCTCAATCCACAATCCTCAATCCTCAATATTCAATCCCCAATACTCTATCTTCAATCCTCAATCCTCAATACTCAATCCTCAATCCTCAACCCTCAATCCTCAGTACTCAATCCTGAGTCCTCAATCTTCAATCCTCAATACTCAATCTTCAACCCTCAATCCTCAACACTCAATCCTCAATCCTCAATTTTCAATACTCAATCCTCAATCCTCAATCCTCAATCCTCATGCCTCAATACTCAATCCTCAATCTTCAATCCTCAATACACAATCTTCATTCCTCAATCCTCAATTCTCAATCCTCAATCCTCAATCTTCAATCCTCAATACTCAATCTTCAATCCTCAATCCTCAATCCTCAATCTTCAATACTCAGTCTTCAGTCCTCAATACCCAATCCTCAACCTTCAATCCTCAATCCTCAATCCTCAATCCTCAATCCTCGATCCTCATTCTTCAATCCTCAATACCCAATTCTCAATCTTCAATCCTCAATCCTAAATCCTCAATTCTCAATCCTCAATCCTCAGTCCTCAGTCCTCAAACCTCAATCCTCAACCCTCAGCCCTCATCCTCAATCCTCAATCCTCAACCCTCAATCCTCAGCCCTCTGTCCTCAAACCTCAATGCTAAATCCTCAATCCCCAATCCTCAATCCTCAATCCTCAATCATCAATACTCAATCTTCAATACTCGTTCCTCAATCCTCAATCCCCAATCCTCAATCTTCAATCATCAATCCTCAATCTTCAACACTCAATCCTCAATCCTCAATCCTCAATCCTCAATACTAACCATCAATCCTCAATTCTCGATACTCAATAGAATATCCTGAATTCTCAGGATTCAATACTGAAACCTCAATCCTCAACCCTCAGCCCTCATCCTCCATCCTCAATCGCCAATCCTCAATCCTGAATATTCAATCCTCAACATTCAATCTTCAATCCTCAATCCTCAAACCTCAATCCTCAATCCTAAATCCTCAGTGATCAATACTCAATCTTCAATACTCAATCCTCAATCCTCAATCCTCAATCCTCAATCCTCAATCCCCAATCCTCATTTCACAACCCTCAATCCTCAACCCTTAGTCCTCATCCTCAATTCTCAATTCTCAATCCTCAATCCTGAATTCTCAATCTTCAATCCTCAATAATCAATCTCCAATCCTAGATCCTCAATCCACAATCCTCAACCTTCAATCCTCAATACTGAATCTTCAATCCTGAATCCTCAATCGTCAATCCTTAATCCTCAATCGTCAATCTTCAGTCCTCAATACTCAATCTTCAATTCTCAATCTTCAATCCTCAATCCTCAACCCTCAATCCTCTGTACTCAATCCTGAGTCCTCAATCTTCAATCCTCAATACTCAATCTTCAACCCTCAGTCCTCAACCCTCAATCCTCAATCCTCAATCTTCAATCCTCAATCCTCAATCCTCAATCTTCAATCCTCAATACTCAATCTGCAATCCTCAATCCTCAAACCTCAATCCTCAATCCTCATTCTTCAATCCACAATACCCAATCCTCAATCTTCAATCCTCAATCCTCAATCCTCAATTCTCAATCCTCAATCCTTAACCCTCAGACCTCAAACATCAATATTCAACCCTCAGTCCTCGTCGTCAATACACAAACCTCAATCCTCAGTCCTCAATATTCAATCATCAATATTCAACCTTCAATCCTCAATCCCCAGTCCTCAATCATCAATCCTCAATCTTCAATACTCAATCCTCAATCCTCAATCCTCAATCCTCATTCCTCAATACTCAATCCTCAATCTTCAATCCTCAATACACAATCTTCAATCCTCAATCCTCAATCCTCAATCCTCAATCCTCAATCTTCAATCCTCAATACTCAATCTTCAATCCTCAGCCCTCTGTCCTCAAACCTCAATGCTCAATCCTCAATCCCCAATCCTCAATCCTCAATCCTCAATCCTCAATCCTCAATCATCAATCCTCAATCCTCATTCTTCAATCCTCAATACCCAATCCTCAACTTTCAATCCTCAATCCTCAATCCTCAATCCTCAATCCTCAATCCTCAATCCTCAGTCTTCAATCCTCGATACCCAATCCTCAACCTGCAATCCTCAATCCTCAATCCTCAATCCTCGATCCTCAATCCTCATTCTTCAATCCTCAATACCCAATTCTCAATCTTCAATCCTCAATCCTAAATCCTCAATTCTCAATCCTCAACCCTCAGTCCTCAGTCCTCAAACCTCAATCCTCAACCCTCAGCCCTCATCCTCAATCCTCAATCCTCAATCCTCAATCCTCAGCCCTCTGTCCTCAAACCTCATTGCTCAATCCTCAATCCCCAATCCTCAATCCTCAATCCTCAATCATCAATCCTTAATGTTCAATACTCGTTCCTCAATCCTCAATCCCCAATCCTCAATCTTCAATCATCAATCCTCAATCTTCAACACTCAATCCTCAATCCTCAATACTAACCATCAATCCTTAATTCTCGATACTCAATAGAATATCCTGAATTCTCAGGATTCAATACTGAAACCTCAATACTCAACCCTCAGCCCTCATCCTCCATCCTCAATCGGCAATCCTCAATCCTGAATATTCAATCCTCAACATTCAATCTTCAATCCTCAGTCCTCAAACCTCAATCCTCAATCCTCAATCCTCAGTGATCAATACTCAATCTTCAATACTCAATCCTCAATCCTCAATCCTCAATCCTCAATCCTCAATCCTCAATCCTCATTCTTCAATCCTCAATGGCCAAACCTCAATCTTCAATCCTCATTCCTCAATCCTCAATTCTCAATCCTCAATCCTCAATCCTCATTCTTCAATCCTCAATACCCAAACCTCAATCTTCAATCCTCATTCGTCAATCCTCAATTCCCAATCCTCTATCCTTAATCCTCAGACCTAAAACATCAATATTCAACCCTCAGTCCTCGTCCTCAATCCACAACACTCAGTCCTCAGTCCTCAATATTCAATCATCAATATTCAATCTTCAATCCTCAATCCTCAATCCTCAATCCTCAATCATCAATCCTCAACCTTCAATACTCAATCCTCAATCCTCAATACTCAATCCTCAGTCCTCAATACTCAATCCTCAATCTTCAATCCTCAATATTCAATCTTCAATCTTCAATCCTCAATCCTCAATCCTCAATCCTCAACTTTCAATCCTCAATACTAAATCTTCAATCCTCAATCCTCGATCCTCAATCCTCAATTCTCAATCCTCAATCGACAGTCTTCTATCCTCAATACTCAATCTTCAATCCACAACACTGAATCCTCAATCCTCAATCCTGAATCCTCATTCTTCAATCCTCAATACCCAATCCTCAATCTTCAATCCTCAATCCTCAATCCTCAATTCTCAATCCTCTATCTTCAATCCTCAATACTAAATCTTCAATCCTCGATCCTCAATCCTCAATCCTCAATCCTCATTCTACAATCCTCAATACTCAATCTTGAATCATCAATCCTCAATTCTCAATCCTCAATACTAGATACTCAATCGTCACTCCTCAATCCTCAATGCTCAATCTTCAATCCTCAATCCTCAATCCTTAATCCTCAATCCTCAATCCTCAATCCTCAATGCTCAATCATCAATCCTCAATCTTCAATACTTAATACTCAATCCTCAAACCTCAATCCTCAATCCTCAATCATCAATCCTCAATCTTCAATACTCATTCTTCAATCCTCAATCTTCAATCCTCAATACTCAGCCATCAATCCTCAGTTCTCAATAGAATATCATCAATTCACAGTTTTCAATACTCAATACTCAATCTGCAATCTTCAAATCTCTACCCACAAACATCAATTCTCACCTCTCAACCCTCAACACTCAGTCCCCAATCCTCAATATTCAATCCACAATCCTCAATCCTCAATCCTCAATCCTGAATCTTCATTCCTCAATACTCAATCTTCAATCCTCAATCTTCAATCCTCAATCCTCAATCCTCAATCCTCAATCGTCAGTCTTCAACCCTCAATACTCAATCTTCAATACTCAACACTCAATCCTCAATCCTCAATCCTCAGTCCTCAAACCTCAATTCTGAATCCTCAATCCTTAGTCCTCAATCTTCGGCCCTCAGTCCTCAACAATCAATTGTCAATCCTCAATCCTCAATAGAATATCCTCAATTCACAGCTTTCAATACTCAATACTCAAACTGCATTCTTCAAACCTCTATCCACAAACATCAATTCTCATCACTCAACCCTCAACACTCAGTCCTCAACGTTCAATCATCAATCCTCAATCGTCAATCCTCAATCGTCAACCTCCAATCCTCAATACTCAATCTTCAATTCTCAATACTCAATCTGCAATCCTCAATCCTCAAACCTCAAATCTCAATCTTCAATCCTCAATCCTCAATCCTCAATTCTCAATCATCAATCCTCAGTCCTCAGTCCTCAAACCTCAATCCTCAACACTCAGCCCTCATCCTCAATCCTCAATCCTCAATCCTCAATCCTCAGCCCTCAGTCCTCAAACCTCAATGCTCAATCCTCAATCCCCAATCCTCAATCCTCAATCCTCAATCATCATTCCACAATCTTCAATACTCAATCCTCAATCCTCAATCCTCAATCCTCTATATTCAACACTCAACCCTCAACCATCAATCCTCAATACACAATCTTCATTCCTCAATCCTCAATTCTCAATCCTCAATCCTCAATCTTCAATCCTCAATACTCAATCTTCAATCCTCAATCCTCAATCCTCAATCTTCAATCCTCAGTCTTCAGTCCTCAATACCCAATCCTCAACCTTCAATCCTCAATCCTCAATCCTCAATCCTCAATCCTCAATCCTCATTCTTCAGTCCTCAATACCCAATTCTCAATCTTCAATCCTCAATCCTAAATCCTCAATTCTCAATCCTCAATCCTCAGTCCTCAGTCCTCAAACCTCAATCCTCAACCCTCAGCCCTCATCCTCAATCCTCAATCCTCAACCCTCAATCCTCAGCCCTCTGTCCTCAAACCTCAATGCTAAATCCTCAATCCCCAATCCTCAATCCTCAATCCTCAATCATCAATACTCAATCTTCAATACTCGTTCCTCAATCCTCAATCCCCAATCCTCAATCTTCAATCATCAATCCTCAATCTTCAACACTCAACCCTCAATCCTCAATCCTCAATCCTCAATACTAACCATCAATCCTCAATTCTCGATACTCAATAGAATATCCTGAATTCTCAGGATTCAATACTGAAACCTCAATCCTCAACCCTCAGCCCTCATCCTCCATCCTCAATCGCCAATCCTCAATCCTGAATATTCAATCCTCAACATTCAATCTTCAATCCTCAATCCTCAAACCTCAATCCTCAATCCTAAATCCTCAGTGATCAATACTCAATCTTCAATACTCAATCCTCAATCCTCAATCCTCAATCCTCAATCCTCAATCCTCAATCCCCAATCCTCATTTCACAACCCTCAATCCTCAACCCTTAGTCCTCATCCTCAATTCTCAATTCTCAATCCTCAATCCTGAATTCTCAATCTTCAATCCTCAATAATCAATCTCCAATCCTAGATCCTCAATCCACAATCCTCAACCTTCAATCCTCAATACTGAATCTTCAATCCTGAATCCTCAATCGTCAATCCTTAATCCTCAATCGTCAATCTTCAGTCCTCAATACTCAATCTTCAATTCTCAATCTTCAATCCTCAATCCTCAACCCTCAATCCTCAGTACTCAATCCTGAGTCCTCAATCTTCAATCCTCAATACTCAATCTTCAACCCTCAATCCTCAACCCTCAATCCTCTATCCTCAATCTTCAATCCTCAATCCTCAATCCTCAATCTTCAATCCTCAATACTCAATCTGCAATCCTCAATCCTCAAACCTCAATCCTCAATCCTCATTCTTCAATCCACAATACCCAATCCTCAATCTTCAATCCTCAATCCTCAATCCTCAATTCTCAATCCTCAATCCTTAACCCTCAGACCTCAAACATCAATATTCAACCCTCAGTCCTCGTCCTCAATACACAAACCTCAATCCTCAGTCCTCAATATTCAATCATCAATATTCAACCTTCAATCCTCAATCCCCAGTCCTCAATCATCAATCCTCAATCTTCAATACTCAATCCTCAATCCTCAATCCTCAATCCTCATTCCTCAATACTCAATCCTCAATCTTCAATCCTCAATACACAATCTTCAATCCTCAATCCTCAATCCTCAATCCTCAATCCTCAATCTTCAATCCTCAATACTCAATCTTCAATCCTCAGCCCTCTGTCCTCAAACCTCAATGCTCAATCCTCAATCCCCAATCCTCAATCCTCAATCCTCAATCCTCAATCCTCAATCATCAATCCTCAATCCTCATTCTTCAATCCTCAATACCCAATCCTCAACCTTCAATACTCAATCCTCAATCCTCAATCCTCAATCCTCAATCCTCAATCCTCAGTCTTCAATCCTCAATACCCAATCCTCAACCTTCAATCCTCAATCCTCAATCCTCAATCCTCGATCCTCAATCCTCATTCTTCAATCCTCAATACCCAATTCTCAATCTTCAATCCTCAATCCTAAATCCTCAATTCTCAATCCTCAATCCTCAATCCTCAATCCTCAATCCTCAATACTAACCATCAATCCTCAATTCTCGATACTCAATAGAATATCCTGAATTCTCAGGATTCAATACTGAAACCTCAATCCTCAACCCTCAGCCCTCATCCTCCATCCTCAATCGGCAATCCTCAATCCTGAATATTCAATCCTCAACATTCAATCCTCAATCCTCAGTCCTCAAACCTCAATCCTCAATCCTCAATCCTCAGTGATCAATACTCAATCTTCAATACTCAATCCTCAATCCTCAATCCTCAATCCTCAATCCTCAATCCTCAATCCTCATTCTTCAATCCTCAATGCCCAAACCTCAATCTTCAATCCTCATTCCTCAATCCTCAATTCTCAATCCTCAATCCTCAATCCTCATTCTTCAATCCTCAATACCCAAACCTCAATCTTCAATCCTCATTCGTCAATCCTCAATTCCCAATCCTCTATCCTTAATCCTCAGACCTAAAACATCAATATTCAACCCTCAGTCCTCGTCCTCAATCCACAACACTCAAACCTCAGTCCTCAATATTCAATCATCAATATTCAATCTTCAATCCTCAATCCTCAATCCTCAATCCTCAATCCTCAGTCTTCACTCCTCAATACCCAATCCTCAACCTTCAATCCTCAATCCTCAATCCTCAATCCTCAATCCTCAATCCTCATTCTTCAATCCTCAATACCCAATCCTCAGTCTTCAATCCTCAATCCTCAATCCTCAATTCTCAGCCCTTAATCCTCATTCCTCAGTCCTCAAACCTCAATCCTCAACCCTCAGCCCTCATCCTCCATCCTCAATCCTCAATCCTCAATCCTCAATCTTCAATCCTCAATACTCAATCTTCAATCCTCAATCCTCAATCCTCAATCCTCAATCCTCAGTCTTCAATCCTCAATACCCAATCCTCAACCTTCAATCCTCAATCCTCAATCCTCAATCCTTATTCTTCAATCCTCAATACCCAATTCTCAATCTTCAATCCTCAATCCTAAATCCTCAATCCTCAATCCTGAATCTTCAATCCTCAATACTCAATCTTCAATCCTCAATCTTCAATCCTCAATCCTCAATCCTCAATCCTCAATCGTCAGTCTTCAACCCTCAATACTCAATCTTCAATACTCAACACTCAATCCTCAATCCTCAATCCTCAGTCCTCAAACCTCAATTCTGAATCCTCAATCCTTAGTCCTCAATCTTCGGCCCTCAGTCCTCAACAATCAATTGTCAATCCTCAATCCTCAATAGAATATCCTCAATTCACAGCTTTCAATACTCAATACTCAAACTGCATTCTTCAAACCTCTATCCACAAACATCAATTCTCATCACTCAACCCTCAGCACTCAGTCCTCAACGTTCAATCATCAATCCTCAATCGTCAATCCTCAATCGTCAATCTCCAATCCTCAATACTCAATCTTCAATTCTCAATACTCAATCTGCAATCCTCAATCCTCAAACCTCAAACCTCAATCTTCAATCCTCAATCCTCAATCCTCAATTCTCAATCATCAATCCTCAGTCCTCAGTCCTCAAACCTCAATCCTCAACACTCAGCCCTCATCCTCAATCCTCAATCCTCAATCCTCAATCCTCAGCCCTCAGTCCTCAAACCTCAATGCTCAATCCTCAATCCCCAATCCTCAATCCTCAATCCTCAATCATCATTCCACAATCTTCAATACTCAATCCTCAATCCTCAATCCTCAATCCTCTATATTCAACACTCAACCCTCAACCATCAATCCTCAATACTCAACCATCAATCCTCAATTCTCAATACTCAACAGAACATCCTGAATTCTGATGGTTCAATACTCAATCCAGAATAATCAATAATCAAATCTCAAACCTCAAGCATCAATTCTCAACACTCAATCCTCAACACTCAGTCCTCTCTCTTCAATCCTACATCCTCAACCCTCAATCCTCAAGCGTCATTCCTCAATACTCAATCCTCAGTCATCAATCCTCAATCTTCAAGACTCAATCCTCAATCCTCAATTCTCAATCCTCAATACTCAACCATCAATCCTAAATTCTCAATGCTCAATAGAATATCCTGAATTCTCAGGATTCTATACTCAAACCTCGGTCCTCAACCCTCAGCCCTCATTCTCAATCCTCAGTCCTCAATCCTCAATATTCAATCCCCAATACTCTATCTTCAATCCTCAATCCTCAATACTCAATCCTCAATCCTCAACCCTCAATCCTCAGTACTCAATCCTGAGTCCTCAATCTTCAATCCTCAATACTCAATATTCAACCCTCAATCCTCAACACTCAATCCTCAATCCTCAATTTTTAATACTCAATCCTCAATCCTCAATCCTCAATCCTCATTCCTCAATACTCAATCCTCAATCTTCAATCCTCAATACACAATCTTCATTCCTCAATCCTCAATTCTCAATCCTCAATCCTCAATCTTCAATCCTCAATACTCAATCTTCAACCCTCAATCCTCAATCCTCAATCTTCAATCCTCAGTCTTCAGTCCTCAATACCCAATCCTCAACCTTCAATCCTCAATCCTCAATCCTCAATCCTCAATCCTCAATCCTCATTCTTCAATCCTCAATACCCAATTCTCAATCTTCAATCCTCAATCCTAAATCCTCAATTCTCAATCCTCAATCCTCAGTCCTCAGTCCTCAAACCTCAATCCTCAACCCTCAGCCCTCATCCTCAATCCTCAATCCTCAAACCTGAATCCTCAGCCCGCTGTCCTCAAACCTCAATGCTAAATCCTCAATCCCCAATCCTCAATCCTCAACCCTCAATCATCAATACTCAATCTTCAATACTCTTTCCTCAATCCTCAATCCCCAATCCTCAATCTTCAATCATCAATCCTCAATCTTCAACACTCAATCCTCAATCCTCAATCCTCAATCCTGAATACTAACCATCAATCCTCAATTCTCGATACTCAATAGAATATCCTGAATTCTCAGGATTCAATACTGAAACCTCAATCGTCAACCCTCAGCCCTCATCCTCCATCCTCAATCGCCAATCCTCAATCCTGAATATTCAATCCTCAACATTCAATCTTCAATCCTCAATCCTCAAACCTCAATCCTCAATCCTAAATCCTCAGTGATCAATACTCAATCTTCAATACTCAATCCTCAATCCTCATTTCTCAATGCTCTATCCTCAGTCCTCAGTCCTCAAACCTCAATCCTCAACAGTCAGCCCCCATCCTCAATCCTCAGTCCTCAATCTTCAATCCTCAATCCTCAATCCTCAATACTCAATCTTCAATCCTCAATCCTTAGTCCTCAAACCTCAATTCTGTATCCTCAATCCTGAATCCACAATCTTCAGACCTCAGTCCTCAACAATCTGTTGTCAATCCTCAATCCTCAATAGAATATCCTCAATTCAAGGTTTTCAATAATCAATACTCAATCTGCAATCTTCAAACCTCTATCCAGAAACATCAATTCTCATCACTCGACACTCAATCCTCAGTCCTCAATCATCAATCCTCAATCTTCAATACTCAATCCTCAATCCTCAATCCTCAATCCTCATTCCTCAATCATCAATCCTCAATCTTCAACACTCAATCCTCAATCCTCAATCGTCAGTCTTCTATCCTCAATACTCAATCTTCAATCCTCAACACTCAATCCTCTATCCTCAATCCTCAATCCTCATACTTCAATCCTCAATACCCAATCCTCTATCTTCAATCCTCAATCCTCAATTCTCAGTCCTCAATCCTCAATCCTCAATCGTCAGTCTTCAATCCTCAATACTCAATCTTCAATCCTCAATCCTCAAACTTCAATCCTCAATCCTCATTCTTCGATCCTCAATACCCAATACTCAATCTTCAATCCTCAATACTCAATCCTCATTTCTCAATGCTCTATCCTCAGTCCTCAGTCCTCAAACCTCAATCCTGAACCGTCAGCCCCCATCCTCAATCCTCAATCCTCAATCTTCAATCCTCAATCCTCAATCCTCAATACTCAATCTTCAATTCTCAATCCTTAGTCCTCAAACCTCAATTCTGGATCCAAAATCCTGAGTCCTCAATCTTCAGACCTCAGTCCTCAAGAATCTGTTGTCAATCCTCAATCCTCAATAGAACATTCTCAATTCAAAGTTTTCAATACTCAATACTCAATCTGCAACCTTCAAACCTCTATCCACAAACATAAATTCTCATCACTCAACACTCAACACTCAGTCCTCAATGTTCAATCCTCAATCCTCAATTCCCAATCTTCAATCCTCAATACTGAATCTTCAATCCTCAATCCTCAATCCACAATCCTCACTCCTCAAACCTCAATTCTGAATCCTCAATCCTGAGTCCTCAATCTTCGGCCCTCAGTCCTCAACAATCAATTGTCAATCCTCAATCCTCAATAGAATATCCTCAATTCACAGCTTTCAATACTCAATACTCAAACTGCAATCTTCAAACCTCTATCCACAAAGATCAATTCTCATCACTCAACCCTCAACACTCAGTACTCAACGTTCAATCCTCAATCCTCAATCCCCAATCCTCAATCGTCAATCTTCAATCCTCAATACTCAATCTTCAATACTCAATACTCAATCCTCAATTCTCAATCCTCAATCCTCAGTCCTCAGTCCTCAAACCTCAATCCTCAACCCTCAGCCCTCATCCTCGATACTGAATCCTCAATTCTCAATCCTCAGTCTTCAATCCTCAGTACTCAATCTTCAATACTCAATCCTCATTCTTCAGTCCTCAATACCCAATCCTCAATCTTCAATCCTCAATCCTCAATCCTCAATCCTCTATACTCAATCCTCAACCCTCAGACCTCATTATCTGTTCTCAATTCTCAATCCTCAATCCTTAACCCTCAGACCTCAAACATCAATATTGAACCCTCAGACCTCGTCCTCAATACACAAACCTCAATCCTCAATCCTCAATCTTCAATCCTTAATAATCAATTTTCAATCCTCAATCCTCAATACTCAGTCATCAATCCTGAATCCTCAATCCTCAATCCTCAATCATCAATCCTCAATCCTCATTCTTCAATCCTCAATACCCAATCCTCAACCTTCAATCCTCAATCCTCAATCCTCAATCCTCAATCCTCAATCCTCAATCCTCAGTCTTCAATCCTCAATACCCAATCCTCAACCTTCAATACTCAATCCTCAATCCTCAATCCTCGATCCTCAATCCTCATTCTTCAATCCTCAATACCCAATTCTCAATCTTCAATCCTCAATCCTAAATCCTCAATTCTCAATCCTCAACCCTCAGTCCTCAGTCCTCAAACCTCAATCCTCAACCCTCAGCCCTCATCCTCAATCCTCAATCCTCAATCCTCAATCCTCAGCCCTCTGTCCTCAAACCTCATTGCTCAATCCTCAATCCCCAATCCTCAATCCTCAATCCTCAATCATCAATCCTTAATGTTCAATACTCGTTCCTCAATCCTCAATCCCCAATCCTCAATCTTCAATCATCAATTCTCAATCTTCAACACTCAATCGTCAATCCTCAGTCCTCAATCCTCAATACTAACCATCAATCCTCAATTCTCGATACTCAATAGAATATCCTGAATTCTCAGGATTCAATACTGAAACCTCAATCCTCAACCCTCAGCCCTCATCCTCCATCCTCAATCGGCAATCCTCAATCCTGAATATTCAATCCTCAACATTCAATCTTCAATCCTCAATCCTCAAACCTCAATCCTCAATCCTCAATCCTCAGTGATCAATACTCAATCTTCAATACTCAATCCTCAATCGTCAATCCTCAATCCTCAATCCTCAATCCTCAATCCTCAATCCTCATTCTTCAATCCTCAATGCCCAAACCTCAATCTTCAATCCTCATTCCTCAATCCTCAATTCTCAATCCTCAATCCTCAATCCTCATTCTTCAATCCTCAATCCTCAATCCTCAATCCTCAATCCTCAATCATCAATCCTCAATCTTCAATACTCAATCCTCAATCCTCAATACTCAATCCTCAATCCTCAATACTCAATCCTCAATCTTCAATCCTCAATATTCAATCTTCAATCTTCAATCCTCAATCCTCAATCCTCAATCCTCAACCTTCAATCCTCAATACTGAATCTTCAATCCTCAATCCTCAATCCTCTATCCTCAATCCTCAGTCTTCAATCCTCAATACCCAATCCTCAACCTTCAATCCTCAATCCTCAATCCTCAATCCTCAATCGTCAGCCCTCAGTCCTCAAACCTCAATGCTCAATCCTCAATTCTCAATCCTCAATCCTCAATCCTCAATCATCAGCCTTCAACCCTCAATACTCAATCTTCAAACGTCAACACTCAATCCTCAATCCTAAATCCTCGATTCTCATTCTCCAATCCTCAATACCCAATCCTCAGTCTTCAATCCTCAATCCTCAATCCTCAATTCTCAATCCTCAATCCTCAGTCCTCAGTCCTCAAACCTCAATACTCAACCCTCAGCCCTCATCCTCAATACTGAATCCTCAATTCTCAATCCTCAATCTTCAATCCTCAATACTCAATCTTCAATCCTCAATCCTCAGTCCTCAAACCTCATTTCTGAATCCTCAATCCTGAATCCTCAATCTTCGGCCCTCAGCCCTCAACAATCTGTTGTGAATCCTCAATCCTCAATAGAATATCCTCAATTCAAAGTTTTCAATACTCAATACTCAATCTGCAATCTTCAAACATCTATCAACAAACATCAATTCTCATCACTCAACACTCAACACTCAGTCCTCAATGTTCAATCCTCAATCCTCAATTCCCAATCTTCAATCCTCAATACTGAATCTTCAATCCTCGATCCTCAATCCACAATCGTCAGCCCTCAAACCTTAATTCTGAATCCTCAATCCTGAGTCCTCAATCTTCGGCCCTCAGTCCTCAACAATCAATTGTCAATCCTCAATCCTCAATAGAATATCCTCAATTCACAGCTTTCAATACTCAATACTCAAACTGCAATCTTCAAACCTCTATCCACAAACATCAATACTCATCACTCAACCCTCAACACTCAGTCCTCAACGTTCAATCCTCAATCCTCAGTACTCAATCCTCAATCGTCAATCTTCAATCCTCAATACTCAATCTTCAATCCTCAGTACTCAATCCTCAATCCTCAATCCTCATCCTTCAATCCTCAGTACCCAAACCTGAATATTCAATCCTCAATCCTCAAACCTCAATCCTCAATCCTCAACCCTCATTCTTCAATCCTCAATACCCAATCCTCAATCTTCAATCCTCAATCCTCAATCCCCAATTCTCAATCCTCAATCTTCAGTCCTCAGTCCTCAAACCTCAATCCTCAACCCTCAGCCCTCATCGTCAATCCTCAATCCTCAATCCTCAATCCTTAACCTTCAATCCTCAATACTCAATCTTCAATCCACAATCATCAATTCTCAACCCTCAATCCTCAATCCTCAATACTCAGTCCTCAATTCTCAATACTCAATCGTCAGTCTTCAATCCTCAATACTCAATCTTCTATCCTCAATCCTCAATCCTCAATCCTCAATCCTCATTCTTGAATCCTCAATACCCAATACTCAATCTGCAATCCTCAATCCTCAATCCTCAATTCTCAATCCTCTACCTTCAGTCCTGAATACTAAATCTTCAATCCTCAATCCTCGATCCTCAATCCTCAATCCTCAATCCTCAATCGTCCGTCTTCTATCCTCAATACTCAATCTTCAATCCTCAACACTCAATCCTCAATCCTCAATCCTCAATCCTCATTCTTCAATCCTCACTACCCAATCCTCAATCTTCAATCCTCAATCCTCAATCCTCAATTCTCAATACTCTGTCTTCAATCCTAAGTACTAAACCTTCAATCCTCAATCCTCAATCCTCAATCCTCAATCCTCAATCCTCAATCCTCAATCGTCAATCTTCAATCCTCAATACTCAATCCTCAATCCTCAATCCTCATTCTTCAATCCTCAGTACCCAAACCTGAATATTCAATCCTCAATCCTCAAACCTCAATCCTCAATCCTCAACCCTCATTCTTCAATCCTCAATACCCAATCCTCAATCTTCAATCCTCAATCCTCAATCCCCAATTCTCAATCCTCAATCCTCAGTCCTCAGTCCTCAAACCTCAATCCTCAACCCTCAGCCCTCATCGTCAATCCTCAATCCTCAATCCTCAATCCTTAACCTTCAATCCTCAATACTCAATCTTCAATCCTCAATCATCAATTCTCAACCCTCAATCCTCAATCCTCAATCCTCAGTCCTCAATTCTCAATACTCAATCGTCAGTCTTCAATCCTCAATACTCAATCTTCTATCCTCAATCCTCAATCCTCAATCCTCAATCCTCATTCTTGAATCCTCAATACCCAATACTCAATCTTCAATCCTCAATCGTCAATCCTCAATTCTCAATCCTCTACCTTCAGTCCTGAATACTAAATCTTGAATCCTCAATCCTCGATCCTCAATCCTCAATCCTCAATCGTCCGTCTTCTATCCTCAATACTCAATCTTCAATCCTCAACACTCAATCCTCAATCCTCAATCCTCAATCCTCATTCTTCAATCCTCACTACCCAATCCTCAATCTTCAATCCTCAATCCTCAATCCTCAATTCTCAATCCTCTGTCTTCAATCCTAAATACCAAACCTTCAATCCTCAATCCTCAATCCTCAATCCTCAATCCTCAATCCTCATTCTACAATCCTCAATACTCAATCTTGAATCATCAATCGTCAACTCTCAATCCTCAATCCTCAATCCTCAATCGTCACTCCTCAATCCCCAATCCTCAATCTTCAATCCTCAATCCTCAATCCTCAATCCTCAATCCTCAATCCTCAATCCTCAATCCTCAGTCATCAATCCTCAATCTTCAATACTCAATCCTCAATCCTCAATCCTCAGTCCTCAATACTCAATCCTCAATCCTCAATCCTCATTCCTCAAACCTCAATCCACAACCCTCAGTCCTCATTCTCAATTCTCAATTCTCAATCCTCAATCCTCAATCCTCAATCTTCAATCCTTAATAATCAATTTTCAATCCTCAATCCTCAATACTCAGTCATCAATCCTCAATCTTCAATACTCAATCCTCAATCCTCAATCTTCAATCGTCAATACTCATTCTTCAATCCTCAATCCTCAACCCTCAACCCTCAATTTTCATTCCTCAATCCTCAATCCTCAATCCTCAATCCTCATTATTCAATCCTCAATACCCAATCCTCAATCTTCAATCCTCAAACCTCAATCCCCAATTCTCAATCCTCAATCCTCAGTCCTCAGTCCTCAAACCTCAATCCTCAACCCTCAGCCCTCATCGTCAATCCTCAATCCTCAATACTCAATCCTTAACCTTCATACCTCAATACTCAATCTTCAATCCTCAATCATCAATTCTCAACCCTCAATCCTCAATCTTCAATCCTCAATCCTCAATCCTCAATCTTCAATCCTCAATACCCAATCCTCAATCTTCAATCCTCAATCCTCAATCCCCAATTCTCAATCCTCAATCCTCAGTCCTCAGTCCTCAATCCCCAATCCACTGTCCTCAATCCTCAATCTTCAATCCTCAATACTCAATCCTCAATCTTCAATCCTCAATCCTCAATCCTCAATCCTCAGTCCTCAATCCTCATTCGTCAGTCTTCAATCCTCAATACTCACTCTTCAATCCTCAATCCTCAATCCACGATAATCAATCCTCATTCTTCAATCCCCAATACCCAATCCTCAATCTTCAATCCTCAAACCTCAATCCTCAACCCTCAGGCCTCATCTTCAATACTCAATCCTCAATCCTCAATCCTCAATCCTCATTCCTCAATCATCAATCCTCAATCTTCAACACTCAATCCTCAATCCTCAATCGTCAGTCTTCTATCCTCAATACTCAATCTTCAATCCTCAACACTCAATCCTCAATCCTCAATCCTCAATCCTCAATCCTCAATCCTCAATCTTCATTCCTCAATCATCAATCCTCAATCTTCAATACTCAATCCTCAATCCTCAATCGTCAGTCTTCTATCCTCAATACTCAATCTTCAATCCTCAACACTCAATCCTCAATCCTCAATCCTCAATCCTCAATCCTCAATCCTCAATCCTCAGTCCTCAATCTTAATCTTCAATCCTCAGTACGCAATCTTCAATCCTCAATCCTCAATCCTCAATCCTCAATCCTCAATCTTCAATACTCAATACTCAATCTTCAATCCTCAATCCTCAATCCTCAATCCTCAATCCTCAATCGTCAATCTTCAATCCTCAATACTCAATCGTCAATAATCAATCCTCAATACTCAATCCTCAATCCTCAACCGTCAATCTTCAATCCTCAATACCCAATCTTCAATCCTCAATCCTCAATACTCAATACTCAATCCTCAATCTTCAATCCTCAATACCCAATCCTCAATCTTCAATCCTCAATCCTCAATCCTCAATCCTCAATCCTCAATAATCAATCCTCAATCCTCAATCCTCAATCTTGAATCCTCAATACTCAATCTTCAATCCTCAATCCTCAATCCTCAATCCTCAATCCTCAATCCTCAATCCTCAATCCTCAACCTTAATCTTCAATCCTCAGCACTCAATCTTCAATCCTCAATCCTCAATCCTCAATCCTCAATCCTCATTCTTCAATCCTCAATACCCAATCCTCAATCTTCAATCCTCAATCCTCAATCCTCAATCCTCAATCCTCAATCCTCAATCCTCAATCTTCAATCCTCAGTCCCAAATCCTCAATCTTCAATACTCACTCCTCAATCCTCAATCTTCAATCCTCAATACTCAGTCTTCAATCCTCAATCCTCAATCCTCAATCCTCAATCCTCAATCCTCATTCTTCAATCCTCAATACCCAATCCTCAATCTTCAATCCTCAATCCTCAATCCCCAATTCTCAATCCTCAATCCTCAGTCCTCAGTCCTCAATCCCCAATCCACAGTCCTCAATCCTCAATCTTCAATCCTCAATACTCAATCCTCAATCTTCAATCCTCAATCCTCAATCCTCAATCCTCAGTCCTCAATCCTCATTCGTCAGTCTTCAATCCTCAATACTCACTCTTCAATCCTCAATCCTCAATCCACGATAATCAATCCTCATTCTTCAATCCCCAATACCCAATCCTCAATCTTCAATCCTCAAACCTCAATCCTCAACCCTCAGGCCTCATCTTCAATACTCAATCCTCAATCCTCAATCCTCAATCCTCATTCCTCAATCATCAATCCTCAATCTTCAACACTCAATCCTCAATCCTCAATCGTCAGTCTTCTATTCTCAATACTCAATCTTCAATCCTCAACACTCAATCCTCAATCCTCAATCCTCAATCCTCAATCCTCAATCCTCAATCTTCATTCCTCAATCATCAATCCTCAATCTTCAATACTCAATCTTCAATCCTCAACACTCAATCCTCAATCCTCAATCCTCAATCCTCAATCCTCAATCCTCAATCCTCAATCCTCAATCTTAATCTTCAATCCTCAGTACGCAATCTTCAATCCTCAATCCTCAATCCTCAATCCTCAATCCTCAATCTTCAATACTCAATACTCAATCTTCAATCCTCAATCCTCAATCCTCAATCCTCAATCCTCAATCGTCAATCTTCAATCCTCAATACTCAATCGTCAATACTCAATCCTCAATACTCAATCCTCAATCCTCAACCCTCATTCTTCAATCCTCAATACCCAATCCTCAATCTTCAATCCTCAATCCTCAATCCCCAATTCTCAATCCTCAATCTTCAGTCCTCAGTCCTCAAACCTCAATCCTCAACCCTCAGCCCTCATCGTCAATCCTCAATCCTCAATCCTCAATCCTTAACCTTCAATCCTCAATACTCAATCTTCAATCCACAATCATCAATTCTCAACCCTCAATCCTCAATCCTCAATACTCAGTCCTCAATTCTCAATACTCAATCGTCAGTCTTCAATCCTCAATACTCAATCTTCTATCCTCAATCCTCAATCCTCAATCCTCAATCCTCATTCTTGAATCCTCAATACCCAATACTCAATCTGCAATCCTCAATCCTCAATCCTCAATTCTCAATCCTCTACCTTCAGTCCTGAATACTAAATCTTCAATCCTCAATCCTCGATCCTCAATCCTCAATCCTCAATCCTCAATCGTCCGTCTTCTATCCTCAATACTCAATCTTCAATCCTCAACACTCAATCCTCAATCCTCAATCCTCAATCCTCATTCTTCAATCCTCACTACCCAATCCTCAATCTTCAATCCTCAATCCTCAATCCTCAATTCTCAATACTCTGTCTTCAATCCTAAGTACTAAACCTTCAATCCTCAATCCTCAATCCTCAATCCTCAATCCTCAATCCTCAATCCTCAATCGTCAATCTTCAATCCTCAATACTCAATCCTCAATCCTCAATCCTCATTCTTCAATCCTCAGTACCCAAACCTGAATATTCAATCCTCAATCCTCAAACCTCAATCCTCAATCCTCAACCCTCATTCTTCAATCCTCAATACCCAATCCTCAATCTTCAATCCTCAATCCTCAATCCCCAATTCTCAATCCTCAATCCTCAGTCCTCAGTCCTCAAACCTCAATCCTCAACCCTCAGCCCTCATCGTCAATCCTCAATCCTCAATCCTCAATCCTTAACCTTCAATCCTCAATACTCAATCTTCAATCCTCAATCATCAATTCTCAACCCTCAATCCTCAATCCTCAATCCTCAGTCCTCAATTCTCAATACTCAATCGTCAGTCTTCAATCCTCAATACTCAATCTTCTATCCTCAATCCTCAATCCTCAATCCTCAATCCTCATTCTTGAATCCTCAATACCCAATACTCAATCTTCAATCCTCAATCGTCAATCCTCAATTCTCAATCCTCTACCTTCAGTCCTGAATACTAAATCTTGAATCCTCAATCCTCGATCCTCAATCCTCAATCCTCAATCGTCCGTCTTCTATCCTCAATACTCAATCTTCAATCCTCAACACTCAATCCTCAATCCTCAATCCTCAATCCTCATTCTTCAATCCTCACTACCCAATCCTCAATCTTCAATCCTCAATCCTCAATCCTCAATTCTCAATCCTCTGTCTTCAATCCTAAATACCAAACCTTCAATCCTCAATCCTCAATCCTCAATCCTCAATCCTCAATCCTCATTCTACAATCCTCAATACTCAATCTTGAATCATCAATCGTCAACTCTCAATCCTCAATCCTCAATCCTCAATCGTCACTCCTCAATCCCCAATCCTCAATCTTCAATCCTCAATCCTCAATCCTCAATCCTCAATCCTCAATCCTCAATCCTCAATCCTCAGTCATCAATCCTCAATCTTCAATACTCAATCCTCAATCCTCAATCCTCAGTCCTCAATACTCAATCCTCAATCCTCAATCCTCATTCCTCAAACCTCAATCCACAACCCTCAGTCCTCATTCTCAATTCTCAATTCTCAATCCTCAATCCTCAATCCTCAATCTTCAATCCTTAATAATCAATTTTCAATCCTCAATCCTCAATACTCAGTCATCAATCCTCAATCTTCAATACTCAATCCTCAATCCTCAATCTTCAATCGTCAATACTCATTCTTCAATCCTCAATCCTCAACCCTCAACCCTCAATTTTCATTCCTCAATCCTCAATCCTCAATCCTCAATCCTCATTATTCAATCCTCAATACCCAATCCTCAATCTTCAATCCTCAAACCTCAATCCCCAATTCTCAATCCTCAATCCTCAGTCCTCAGTCCTCAAACCTCAATCCTCAACCCTCAGCCCTCATCGTCAATCCTCAATCCTCAATACTCAATCCTTAACCTTCATACCTCAATACTCAATCTTCAATCCTCAATCATCAATTCTCAACCCTCAATCCTCAATCTTCAATCCTCAATCCTCAATCCTCAATCTTCAATCCTCAATACCCAATCCTCAATCTTCAATCCTCAATCCTCAATCCCCAATTCTCAATCCTCAATCCTCAGTCCTCAGTCCTCAATCCCCAATCCACTGTCCTCAATCCTCAATCTTCAATCCTCAATACTCAATCCTCAATCTTCAATCCTCAATCCTCAATCCTCAATCCTCAGTCCTCAATCCTCATTCGTCAGTCTTCAATCCTCAATACTCACTCTTCAATCCTCAATCCTCAATCCACGATAATCAATCCTCATTCTTCAATCCCCAATACCCAATCCTCAATCTTCAATCCTCAAACCTCAATCCTCAACCCTCAGGCCTCATCTTCAATACTCAATCCTCAATCCTCAATCCTCAATCCTCATTCCTCAATCATCAATCCTCAATCTTCAACACTCAATCCTCAATCCTCAATCGTCAGTCTTCTATCCTCAATACTCAATCTTCAATCCTCAACACTCAATCCTCAATCCTCAATCCTCAATCCTCAATCCTCAATCCTCAATCTTCATTCCTCAATCATCAATCCTCAATCTTCAATACTCAATCCTCAATCCTCAATCGTCAGTCTTCTATCCTCAATACTCAATCTTCAATCCTCAACACTCAATCCTCAATCCTCAATCCTCAATCCTCAATCCTCAATCCTCAATCCTCAGTCCTCAATCTTAATCTTCAATCCTCAGTACGCAATCTTCAATCCTCAATCCTCAATCCTCAATCCTCAATCCTCAATCTTCAATACTCAATACTCAATCTTCAATCCTCAATCCTCAATCCTCAATCCTCAATCCTCAATCGTCAATCTTCAATCCTCAATACTCAATCGTCAATAATCAATCCTCAATACTCAATCCTCAATCCTCAACCGTCAATCTTCAATCCTCAATACCCAATCTTCAATCCTCAATCCTCAATACTCAATACTCAATCCTCAATCTTCAATCCTCAATACCCAATCCTCAATCTTCAATCCTCAATCCTCAATCCTCAATCCTCAATCCTCAATAATCAATCCTCAATCCTCAATCCTCAATCTTGAATCCTCAATACTCAATCTTCAATCCTCAATCCTCAATCCTCAATCCTCAATCCTCAATCCTCAATCCTCAATCCTCAACCTTAATCTTCAATCCTCAGCACTCAATCTTCAATCCTCAATCCTCAATCCTCAATCCTCAATCCTCATTCTTCAATCCTCAATACCCAATCCTCAATCTTCAATCCTCAATCCTCAATCCTCAATCCTCAATCCTCAATCCTCAATCCTCAATCTTCAATCCTCAGTCCCAAATCCTCAATCTTCAATACTCACTCCTCAATCCTCAATCTTCAATCCTCAATACTCAGTCTTCAATCCTCAATCCTCAATCCTCAATCCTCAATCCTCAATCCTCATTCTTCAATCCTCAATACCCAATCCTCAATCTTCAATCCTCAATCCTCAATCCCCAATTCTCAATCCTCAATCCTCAGTCCTCAGTCCTCAATCCCCAATCCACAGTCCTCAATCCTCAATCTTCAATCCTCAATACTCAATCCTCAATCTTCAATCCTCAATCCTCAATCCTCAATCCTCAGTCCTCAATCCTCATTCGTCAGTCTTCAATCCTCAATACTCACTCTTCAATCCTCAATCCTCAATCCACGATAATCAATCCTCATTCTTCAATCCCCAATACCCAATCCTCAATCTTCAATCCTCAAACCTCAATCCTCAACCCTCAGGCCTCATCTTCAATACTCAATCCTCAATCCTCAATCCTCAATCCTCATTCCTCAATCATCAATCCTCAATCTTCAACACTCAATCCTCAATCCTCAATCGTCAGTCTTCTATTCTCAATACTCAATCTTCAATCCTCAACACTCAATCCTCAATCCTCAATCCTCAATCCTCAATCCTCAATCCTCAATCTTCATTCCTCAATCATCAATCCTCAATCTTCAATACTCAATCTTCAATCCTCAACACTCAATCCTCAATCCTCAATCCTCAATCCTCAATCCTCAATCCTCAATCCTCAATCCTCAATCTTAATCTTCAATCCTCAGTACGCAATCTTCAATCCTCAATCCTCAATCCTCAATCCTCAATCCTCAATCTTCAATACTCAATACTCAATCTTCAATCCTCAATCCTCAATCCTCAATCCTCAATCCTCAATCGTCAATCTTCAATCCTCAATACTCAATCGTCAATACTCAATCCTCAATACTCAATCCTCAATCCTCAACCGTCAATCTTCAATCCTCAATACCCAATCTTCAATCCTCAATCCTCAATACTCAATACTCAATCCTCAATCTTCAATCCTCAATACCCAATCCTCAATCTTCAATCCTCAATCCTCAATCCTCAATCCTCAATCCTCAATAATCAATCCTCAATCCTCAATCCTCAATCTTGAATCCTCAATACTCAATCTTCAATCCTCAATCCTCAATCCTCAATCCTCAATCCTCAATCCTCAATCCTCAATCCTCAACCTTAATCTTCAATCCTCAGCACTCAATCTTCAATCCTCAATCCTCAATCCTCAATCCTCAATTCTCAATCCTCAATCCTCAATCCTCAGTCCTCAATCCTCAACCCTCAATGTTCAATCCGCAATACCCAATCCTCAATCTTCTATCCGCAATCCTCAATCCTCAATCCTCAATCCTCAATCCTCAATCCTCAATCCTCAATCTTCATTCCTCAATTCTCAATCTTCAATCCTCAATCCTCAATCCTCAATCCTCAATCCTCATTTTGCAATCCTCAACACCCAATACTCAATCTTCATTCCTCAATCCTCAACCCTCAATTCTCAATCGTCAATCCTCAATCCTCAATCCTCAGTCCTCAATCTTCAATCCTCAATACTCAATCTGCTATCCTCAATCCTCAGTCCTCACTCCTCAATCCTCATTCTTCAATCCTCAACCCTCATTCTTCAATCCTCAATACCCAATCCTCAATCTTCAATCCTCAATCCTCAATCCCCAATTCTCAATCCTCAATCCTCAGTCCTCAGTCCTCAATCCCCAATCCACAGTCCTCAATCCTCAATCTTCAATCCTCAATACTCAATCCTCAATCTTCAATCCTCAATCCTCAATCCTCAATCCTCAGTCCTCAATCCTCATTCGTCAGTCTTCAATCCTCAATACTCACTCTTCAATCCTCAATCTTCAATCCACGATAATCAATCCTCATTCTTCAATCCCCAATACCCAATCCTCAATCTTCAATCCTCAAACCTCAATCCTCAACCCTCAGGCCTCATCTTCAATACTCAATCCTCAATCCTCAATCCTCAATCCTCATTCCTCAATCATCAATCCTCAATCTTCAACACTCAATCCTCAATCCTCAATCGTCAGTCTTCTATCCTCAATACTCAATCTTCAATCCTCAACACTCAATCCTCAATCCTCAATCCTCAATCCTCAATCCTCAATCCTCAATCTTCATTCCTCAATCATCAATCCTCAATCTTCAATACTCAATCCTCAATCCTCAATCGTCAGTCTTCTATCCTCAATACTCAATCTTCAATCCTCAACACTCAATCCTCAATCCTCAATCCTCAATCCTCAATCCTCAATCCTCAATCCTCAGTCCTCAATCTTAATCTTCAATCCTCAGTACGCAATCTTCAATCCTCAATCCTCAATCCTCAATCCTCAATCCTCAATCTTCAATACTCAATACTCAATCTTCAATCCTCAATCCTCAATCCTCAATCCTCAATCCTCAATCGTCAATCTTCAATCCTCAATACTCAATCGTCAATACTCAATCCTCAATACTCAATCCTCAATCCTCAGCCGTCAATCTTCAATCCTCAATACCCAATCTTCAATCCTCAATCCTCAATACTCAATACTCAATCCTCAATCTTCAATCCTCAATACCCAATCCTCAATCTTCAATCCTCAATCCTCAATCCTCAATCCTCAATCCTCAATAATCAATCCTCAATCCTCAATCCTCAATCTTGAATCCTCAATACTCAATCTTCAATCCTCAATCCTCAATCCTCAATCCTCAATCCTCAATCCTCAATCCTCAATCCTCAACCTTAATCTTCAATCCTCAGCACTCAATCTTCAATCCTGAATCCTCAATCCTCAATCCTCAATCCTCATTCTTCAATCCTCAATACCCAATCCTCAATCTTCAATCCTCAATCCTCAATCCTCAATCCTCAATCCTCAATCCTCAATCCTCAATCTTCAATCCTCAGTCCCAAATCCTCAATCTTCAATACTCACTCCTCAATCCTCAATCTTCAATCCTCAATACTCAGTCTTCAATACTCAATCCTCAATCCTCAATCCTCAATCCTCAATCCTCATTCTTCAATCCTCAATACCCAATCCTCAATCTTCAATCCTCAATCCTCAATCCTCAATTCTCAATCCTCAATCCTCAATCCTCAGTCCTCAATCCTCAACCCTCAATGTTCAATCCGCAATACCCAATCCTCAATCTTCTATCCGCAATCCTCAATCCTCAATCCTCAATCCTCAATCCTCAATCCTCAATCCTCAATCTTCAATCCTCAATTCTCAATCTTCAATCCTCAATCCTCAATCCTGAATCCTCAATCCTCATTTTGCAATCCTCAACACCCAATACTCAATCTTCATTCCTCAAACCTCAACCCTCAATTCTCAATCGTCAATCCTCAATCCTCAATCCTCAGTCCTCAATCTTCAATCCTCAATACTCAATCTGCTATCCTCAATCCTCAGTCCTCACTCCTCAATCCTCATTCTTCAATCCTCAACCCTCATTCTTCAATCCTCAATACCCAATCCTCAATCTTCAATCCTCAATCCTCAATCCCCAATTCTCAATCCTCAATCCTCAGTCCTCAGTCCTCAATCCCCAATCCACAGTCCTCAATCCTCAATCTTAAATCCTCAATACTCAATCCTCAATCTTCAATCCTCAATCCTCAATCCTCAATCCTCAGTCCTCAATCCTCATTCGTCAGTCTTCAATCCTCAATACTCACTCTTCAATCCTCAATCCTCAATCCACGATAATCAATCCTCATTCTTCAATCCCCAATACCCAATCCTCAATCTTCAATCCTCAAACCTCAATCCTCAACCCTCAGGCCTCATCTTCAATACTCAATCCTCAATCCTCAATCCTCAATCCTCATTCCTCAATCATCAATCCTCAATCTTCAACACTCAATCCTCAATCCTCAATCGTCAGTCTTCTATTCTCAATACTCAATCTTCAATCCTCAACACTCAATCCTCAATCCTCAATCCTCAATCCTCAATCCTCAATCCTCAATCTTCATTCCTCAATCATCAATCCTCAATCTTCAATACTCAATCTTCAATCCTCAACACTCAATCCTCAATCCTCAATCCTCAATCCTCAATCCTCAATCCTCAATCCTCAATCCTCAATCTTAATCTTCAATCCTCAGTACGCAATCTTCAATCCTCAATCCTCAATCCTCAATCCTCAATCCTCAATCTTCAATACTCAATACTCAATCCTCAATCCTCAATCCTCAATCCTCAATCCTCAATCCTCAATCGTCAATCTTCAATCCTCAATACTCAATCGTCAATACTCAATCCTCAATACTCAATCCTCAATCCTCAACCGTCAATCTTCAATCCTCAATACCCAATCTTCAATCCTCAATCCTCAATACTCAATACTCAATCCTCAATCTTCAATCCTCAATACCCAATCCTCAATCTTCAATCCTCAATCCTCAATCCTCAATCCTCAATCCTCAATAATCAATCCTCAGTCCTCAATCCTCAATCTTGAATCCTCAATACTCAATCTTCAATCCTCAATCCTCAATCCTCAATCCTCAATCCTCAATCCTCAATCCTCAATCCTCAACCTTAATCTTCAATCCTCAGCACTCAATCTTCAATCCTCAATCCTCAATCCTCAATCCTCAATCCTCATTCTTCAATCCTCAATACCCAATCCTCAATCTTCAATCCTCAATCCTCAATCCTCAATCCTCAATCCTCAATCCTCAATCCTCAATCTTCAATCCTCAGTCCCAAATCCTCAATCTTCAATACTCACTCCTCAATCCTCAATCTTCAATCCTCAATACTCAGTCTTCAATCCTCAATCCTCAATCCTCAATCCTCAATCCTTAATCCTCATTCTTCAATCCTCAATACCCAATCCTCAATCTTCAATCCTCAATCCTTAATCCTCAATTCTCAATCCTCAATCCTCAATCCTCAGTCCTCAATCCTCAACCCTCAATGTTCAATCCGCAATACCCAATCCTCAATCTTCTATCCGCAATCCTCAATCCTCAATCCTCAATCCTCAATCCTCAATCCTCAATCCTCAATCCTCAATCCTCATTTTGCAATCCTCAACACCCAATACTCAATCTTCATTCCTCAATCCTCAACCCTCAATTCTCAATCGTCAATCCTCAATCCTCAATCCTCAGTCCTCAATCTTCAATCCTCAATACTCAATCTGCTATCCTCAATCCTCAGTCCTCACTCCTCAATCCTCATTCTTCAATCCTCAATACCGAATCCTCAGTCTTCAATCCTCAACCCACAATCCTCAATTCTCAATCCTCAATCCTGAATCCTCAGACTTCAAACATCAATACTCAACCCCCAGTCCTCGTCCTCAATCCACAACCCTCAATCCTCAATCCTCAATCCTCAATCCTCAATCTTAATCTTTAACCCTCAGTACGCAATCTTCAATCCTCAATCCTCAATCCTCAATCCACAATCCTCAATCTTCAATACCCAATACTCAATCTTCAATCCTCCATCCTCAATCCTCAATCCTCAATCCTCAATCCTCAATCCTCAACCGTCAATCTTCAATACTCAATACTCAATCCTCAATGCTCAATCTTCAATCCTCAATCCTCAATCCTCAATATTCAATCCTCAATCCTCAATCCTCAATCGTCAATCCTCATTCTTCGATCCTCAATACCCAATCCTCAATCATCAATCCTCAATCCTCAATCCTCAATTCTCAATCCTGAATCCTCTGTCCTTAGTCCTCAAGCCTCAATCCTCAACCCTCAGCCCTCATCCTCAATCCTCAATCCTCAATCCTCAATCCTCAATCTTCAATCCTCAATACTCAATCTTCAATCCTCAATGCTCAGTCCTCAAACCTCAATTCTGAATCCTCAATACTGAATCCTCAATCTTCAGCCCTCAGTCCTCAACATTCAGTTGTCAATCCTCAACCCTGAATAGAATATCCTCAATTTACAGTTTTCAATACTTAATACTCAATGTGCAATCTTCAAATCTCTATCCAGAATCATAAATTCTCATCACTCAACCCTCAACACTCAGTACTCAATGTTCAACCCTGATTCCTCAACCCTCAATCTTTAATCATCAATATTCAATCTTCAATCCTCAATCATCAATCCCCAATCCTCAATCCTCAGTCCTCAATCCTCAATCCTCATTCTTCAATCCTCAATGCACAATCCTCAATCCTCAATCTTCATTCTTCAATCCTCAACACCCAATCCTCAATCTTCAATCCTCAATCCCCAATCCTCAATTCTCAATCCTCAATCCTCAATCCTCAGACCTCAAACATCAATACTCTACCCTCAGTCCTCCTTCTCAATCCACAACACTCAATCCTCAATACTCAATCTTCAATCCTCAACACTCAATCCTCAATCCTCAATCCTCAATCCTCATTCTTCGGTCCTCAATACCGAATCCTCAATCATCAATCTTCAATCCTCAATCCTCAGTCCTCAATCCTCAATGCTCAATCGTCAGTCTTCAATCCTCAATACTCAATCTTCAATCCTCAATCCTCAAATCTCAATCCTCAACCCTCATTCTTCAATCGCTAATACACAATACTCAATCTTCAATCCTCAATCCTCAATCCTCATTTCTCAATGCTCTATCCTCAGTCCTCAGACCTCAAACCTCAATCCTCAACCGTCAGCCCCCATCCTCAATCCTCAATCTTCAATCCTCAATCCTCAATCCTCAATTCTCAGTCCTCAATCCTCAGTCCTCAGATCTCAAACCTCAATCCTCGACCCTCAGCACTCATCGTCCATCCCCAAACCTCAATCCTCAATCCTCAATCTTCAATCCTCAATACTCAATCCTCAATCTTCAATCCTCAATCCTCAATCCTCAGTCCTCAGTCCTCAACCCTCATTCTTCAATTCTCAATACCCAATCCTCAATCTTCAATCCTCTATCCTCAATCCCCAATTCTCAATCCTCAATCCTCAGTCCTCAGTCCTCAAACCTCTATCCTCAACCCTCAGCCCTCATCGTCAATCCTCAATCCTCAATCCTCAATCCTTAACCTTCAATCCTCAATACTCAATCTTCAATCCTCAATCATCAATTCTCAACCTTCAATCCTCAATCTTCAATCCTCAGTCCTCAATCCTCAATCTTCAATCCTCAATACTCAATCTGCAATCCTCAATCCTCAAACCTCAATCCTCAATCCTCATTCTTCAATCCTCAATACCCAATCCTCAATCTTCAATCCTCAATCCACAATCCTCAATTCTCAATCCTCAATCCTTAACCCTCAGACCTCAAACATCAATATTCAACCCTCAGTCCTCGTCCTCAATACACAAACCTCAATCCTCAGTCCTCAATATTCAATCATCAATATTCAATCTTCAATCCTCAATCCTCAATCCTCAATCCTCAATCATCAATCCTCAATACTCAATCTTCAATCCTCAATCCTCAATCCTCAATCGTCAATCTTCAGTCCTCAATACTCAATCCTCAATCCTCAACCTTCAATCGTCAATACTCATTCTTCAATCCTCAATCCTCAACCCTCAACCCTCAATATTCATTCCTCAATCCTCAATCCTCAATCCTCTATACTCAATCCTCAACCCTCAGACCTCATTATCAGTTCTCAATTCTCAATCCTCAATCCTCAGTCCTCAATCCTCAATGCTCAATCGTCAGTCTTCAATCCTCAATACTCAATCTTCAATCCACAATCCTCAAATCTCAATCCTCAATCCTCATTCTTCAATCGATAATACACAATACTCAATCTTCAATCCTCAATCCTAAATCCTCATTTCTCAATGCTATATCCTCAGTCCTCAGACCTCAAACCTCAATCCTCAACCGTCAGCCCCCATCCTCAATCCTCAATCTTCAATCCTCAATCCTCAATCCTCAATCTTCAATCCTCAATCCTCAATCCTCATTCCTCAGTCCTCAATCCTCATTCGTCAGTCTTCAATCCTCAATACTCACTCTTCAACCCTCAATCCTCAATCCACGATACTCAATCCTCATTCTTCAATCCCCAATACCCAATCCTCAATCTTCAATCCTCAAACCTCAATCCTCAACCCCCAGGCCTCATCCGCAATCCTCAATCCTCAGTCTTCAATCCTCAATCCTCAATCCTCAATCCTCAATTCCCAATCCTCAATCCTCAATACTGAATCTTCAATCCTCAATCCTCAATCCACAATCGTCAGCCCTCAAACCTCAATACTGAATCCTCAATCCTCAGTCCTCAATTCTCAATACTCAATCGTCAGTCTTCAATCCCCAATCCTCAATCCTCAATCCTCAATCTTCAATCCCTAATACTCAATCTTCAATCCTCAATCCTCAATCCTCAATCCTCAATCCTCAATCGTCAGTCTTCAACCCTCAATACTCAATCTTCAAACCTCAACACTCAATCCTCAATCCTAAATCCTCAATTCTCATTCTCCAATCCTCAATACCCAATCTTCAGTCTTCAATCCTCAATCCTCAATCCTCAATTCTCAATCCTCAATCCTCAGTCCTCAGTCCTCAAACCTCAATACTCAACCCTCAGCCCTCATCCTCAATACTGAATCCTCAATTCTCAATGCTCCATCTTCAATCCTCAATACTCAATCTTCAATCCTCAATCCTCAGTCCTCAAACCTCAATTCTGAATCCTCAATCCTGAATCCTCAATCTTCGGCCCTCAGTCCTCAACAATCTGTTGTGAATCCTCAATCCTCAATAGAATATCCTCAATTCAAAGTTTTCAATACTCAATACTCAATCTGCAATCTTCAAACCTCTATCCACAAACATCAATTCTCATCACTCAACACTCAACACTCAGTCCTCAATGTTCAATCCTCAATCCTCAATTCCCAATCTTCAATCCTCAATACTGAATCTTCATTCCTCAATCATCAATCCTCAATCTTCAATACTCAATCCTCAATCCTCAATCGTCAGTCTTCTATCCTCAATACTCAATCTTCAATCCTCAACACTCAATCCTCAATCCTCAATCCTCGATCCTCATTCTTCAATCCTCAATACCCAATCCTCAATCATCAATCTTCAATCCTTAATCCTCAGTCCTCAATCCTCAACGCTCAATCGTCAGTCTTCAATCCTCAATACTCAATCTTCAATCCTCAATCCTCAAAACTCAATCCTCAATCCTCATTCTTCAATCCCTAATACCCAATACTCAATCTTCAATCCTCAATCCTCAATCCTCATTTCTCAATGCTCTATCCTCAGTCATCAGTCCTCAAACCTCAATCCTCAACCGTCAGGCCCCATCCTCAATCCTCAATCCTCAATCTTCAATCCTCAATCCTCAATCCTCAATTCTCAATCCTCAATCCTCAGTCCTCAGTCCTCAAACCTCAATCCTCAACCCTCAGCACTCATCGTCAATCCCCAATCCTCAATCCTCAATCCTCAATCTTCAATCTTCAATACTCAATCCTCAATCTTCAACCCTCAATCCTCAATCCTCAATCCTCAGTCCTCAACCCTCATTCTTCAATCCTCAATACCCAATCCTCAATCTTCAATCCTCAATCCTCAATCCCCAATTCTCAATCCTCAATCCTCAGTCCTGAGTCCTCAATCCTCAATCCTCAGCCCTCTGCCCTCATCGTCAATCCTCAATCCTCAATCCTCAATCCTTAACCTTCAATCCTCAATACTCAATCTTCAATCCTCAATCATCAATTCTCAACCCTCAATCCTCAATCTTCAATCCTCAATCCTCAATCCTCAATCTTCAATCCTCAATACTCAATCTGCAATCCTCAATCCTCAAACCTCAATACTCAATCCTCATTCTCCAATCCTCAATACCCAATCCTCAATCTTCAATCCTTAATCCTCAATCCTCAATTCTCAATCCTCAATCCTTAACCCTCAGACCTCAAACATCAATATTCAACCCTCAGTCCTCGTCCACAATACACAAACCTCAATCCTCAGTCCTCAATATTCAATCATCAATATTCAATCTTCAATCCTCAATCCTCAATCCTCAATCATCAATCCTCAATCTTCAATACTCAATCCTCAATCCTCAATTCTCAGTCCTCAATCCTCAATCCTCAATCTTCAATCCTTAATAATCAATCTTCAATCCTCAATCCTCAATACTCAGTCATCAATCCTCAATCTTCAATACTCAATCCTCAATCCTCAATCCTATATCCTCAACCCTCAACCCTCAGACCTCATTATCAGTTCTCAATTCTCAATCCTCAATCCTCAGTCCTCAATCCTCAGTCCTCAATGATCAATCCTCAATCCTCAATCTTCAATCCTCAATACTCAATCTTCAATCCTCAATCCTCAATCCTCAATCGTCAATCTTCAGTCCTCAATACTCAATCCTCAATCCTCAATCTTCAATCGTCAATACTCATTCTTCAATCCTCCATCCTCAACCCTCAAACCTCAATTTTCATTCCTCAATCCTCAATCCTCAATCCTCAATCCTCATACTTCAATCCTCAATACCCAATCCTCAATCTTCAATCCTCAATCCTCAATCCTCAATTCTCAATCCTCAATCCTAAGTCCTCAGATCTCAAACCTCAATCCTCAACCCTCAGCAATCATCGTAAATCCCCAATCCTCAATCCTCAATCCTCAATCTTCAATCCTCAATACTCAATCCTCAATCTTCAATCCTCAATCCTCAATCCTCAATCCTCAGTCCTCAACCCTCATTCTTCAATTCTCAATACCCAATCCTCAATCTTCAATCCTCTATCCTCAATCCCCAATTCTCAATCCTCAATCCTCAGTCCTCAGTCCTCAAACCTCAATCCTCAACCCTCAGCCCTCATCGTCAATCCTCAATCCTCAATCCTCAATCCTTAACCTTCAATCCTCAATACTCAATCTTCAATACTCAATCATCAATTCTCAACCCTCAATCCTCAATCCTCAATCCTCAATCCTCAATCCTCAATCCTCAATCCTCAACCTTAATCTTCAATCCTCAGCACTCAATCTTCAATCCTCAATCCTCAATCCTCAATCCTCAATCCTCATTCTTCAATCCTCAATACCCAATCCTCAATCTTCAATCCTCAATCCTCAATCCTCAATCCTCAATCCTCAATCCTCAATCCTCAATCTTCAATCCTCAGTCCCAAATCCTCAATCTTCAATACTCACTCCTCAATCCTCAATCTTCAATCCTCAATACTCAGTCTTCAATCCTCAATCCTCAATCCTCAATCCTCAATCCTCAATCCTCATTCTTCAATCCTCAATACCCAATCCTCAATCTTCAATCCTCAATCCTTAATCCTCAATTCTCAATCCTCAATCCTCAATCCTCAGTTCTCAATCCTCAACCCTCAATGTTCAATCCGCAATACCCAATCCTCAATCTTCTATCCGCAATCCTCAATCCTCAATCCTCAATCCTCAATCCTCAATCCTCAATCCTCAATCCTCAATCCTCATTTTGCAATCCTCAACACCCAATACTCAATCTTCATTCCTCAATCCTCAACCCTCAATTCTCAATCGTCAATCCTCAATCCTCAATCCTCAGTCCTCAATCTTCAATCCTCAATACTCAATCTGCTATCCTCAATCCTCAGTCCTCACTCCTCAATCCTCATTCTTCAATCCTCAATACCGAATCCTCAGTCTTCAATCCTCAACCCACAATCCTCAATTCTCAATCCTCAATCCTGAATCCTCAGACTTCAAACATCAATACTCAACCCCCAGTCCTCGTCCTCAATCCACAACCCTCAATCCTCAATCCTCAATCCTCAATCCTCAATCTTAATCTTTAACCCTCAGTACGCAATCTTCAATCCTCAATCCTCAATCCTCAATCCACAATCCTCAATCTTCAATACCCAATACTCAATCTTCAATCCTCCATCCTCAATCCTCAATCCTCAATCCTCAATCCTCAATCCTCAACCGTCAATCTTCAATACTCAATACTCAATCCTCAATGCTCAATCTTCAATCCTCAATCCTCAATCCTCAATATTCAATCCTCAATCCTCAATCCTCAATCGTCAATCCTCATTCTTCGATCCTCAATACCCAATCCTCAATCATCAATCCTCAATCCTCAATCCTCAATTCTCAATCCTGAATCCTCTGTCCTTAGTCCTCAAGCCTCAATCCTCAACCCTCAGCCCTCATCCTCAATCCTCAATCCTCAATCCTCAATCCTCAATCTTCAATCCTCAATACTCAATCTTCAATCCTCAATGCTCAGTCCTCAAACCTCAATTCTGAATCCTCAATACTGAATCCTCAATCTTCAGCCCTCAGTCCTCAACATTCAGTTGTCAATCCTCAACCCTGAATAGAATATCCTCAATTTACAGTTTTCAATACTTAATACTCAATGTGCAATCTTCAAATCTCTATCCAGAATCATAAATTCTCATCACTCAACCCTCAACACTCAGTACTCAATGTTCAACCCTGATTCCTCAACCCTCAATCTTTAATCATCAATATTCAATCTTCAATCCTCAATCATCAATCCCCAATCCTCAATCCTCAGTCCTCAATCCTCAATCCTCATTCTTCAATCCTCAATGCACAATCCTCAATCCTCAATCTTCATTCTTCAATCCTCAACACCCAATCCTCAATCTTCAATCCTCAATCCCCAATCCTCAATTCTCAATCCTCAATCCTCAATCCTCAGACCTCAAACATCAATACTCTACCCTCAGTCCTCCTTCTCAATCCACAACACTCAATCCTCAATACTCAATCTTCAATCCTCAACACTCAATCCTCAATCCTCAATCCTCAATCCTCATTCTTCGGTCCTCAATACCGAATCCTCAATCATCAATCTTCAATCCTCAATCCTCAGTCCTCAATCCTCAATGCTCAATCGTCAGTCTTCAATCCTCAATACTCAATCTTCAATCCTCAATCCTCAAATCTCAATCCTCAACCCTCATTCTTCAATCGCTAATACACAATACTCAATCTTCAATCCTCAATCCTCAATCCTCATTTCTCAATGCTCTATCCTCAGTCCTCAGACCTCAAACCTCAATCCTCAACCGTCAGCCCCCATCCTCAATCCTCAATCTTCAATCCTCAATCCTCAATCCTCAATTCTCAGTCCTCAATCCTCAGTCCTCAGATCTCAAACCTCAATCCTCGACCCTCAGCACTCATCGTCCATCCCCAAACCTCAATCCTCAATCCTCAATCTTCAATCCTCAATACTCAATCCTCAATCTTCAATCCTCAATCCTCAATCCTCAGTCCTCAGTCCTCAACCCTCATTCTTCAATTCTCAATACCCAATCCTCAATCTTCAATCCTCTATCCTCAATCCCCAATTCTCAATCCTCAATCCTCAGTCCTCAGTCCTCAAACCTCTATCCTCAACCCTCAGCCCTCATCGTCAATCCTCAATCCTCAATCCTCAATCCTTAACCTTCAATCCTCAATACTCAATCTTCAATCCTCAATCATCAATTCTCAACCTTCAATCCTCAATCTTCAATCCTCAGTCCTCAATCCTCAATCTTCAATCCTCAATACTCAATCTGCAATCCTCAATCCTCAAACCTCAATCCTCAATCCTCATTCTTCAATCCTCAATACCCAATCCTCAATCTTCAATCCTCAATCCACAATCCTCAATTCTCAATCCTCAATCCTTAACCCTCAGACCTCAAGCATCAATATTCAACCCTCAGTCCTCGTCCTCAATACACAAACCTCAATCCTCAGTCCTCAATATTCAATCATCAATATTCAATCTTCAATCCTCAGTACGCAATCTTCAATCCTCAATCCTCAATCCTCAATCCACAATCCTCAATCTTCAATACCCAATACTCAATCTTCAATCCTCCATCCTCAATCCTCAATCCTCAATCCTCAATCCTCAATCCTCAACCGTCAATCTTCAATACTCAATACTCAATCCTCAATGCTCAATCTTCAATCCTCAATCCTCAATCCTCAATATTCAATCCTCAATCCTCAATCCTCAATCGTCAATCCTCATTCTTCGATCCTCAATACCCAATCCTCAATCATCAATCCTCAATCCTCAATCCTCAATTCTCAATCCTGAATCCTCTGTCCTTAGTCCTCAAGCCTCAATCCTCAACCCTCAGCCCTCATCCTCAATCCTCAATCCTCAATCCTCAATCCTCAATCTTCAATCCTCAATACTCAATCTTCAATCCTCAATGCTCAGTCCTCAAACCTCAATTCTGAATCCTCAATACTGAATCCTCAATCTTCAGCCCTCAGTCCTCAACATTCAGTTGTCAATCCTCAACCCTGAATAGAATATCCTCAATTTACAGTTTTCAATACTTAATACTCAATGTGCAATCTTCAAATCTCTATCCAGAATCATAAATTCTCATCACTCAACCCTCAACACTCAGTACTCAATGTTCAACCCTGATTCCTCAACCCTCAATCTTTAATCATCAATATTCAATCTTCAATCCTCAATCATCAATCCCCAATCCTCAATCCTCAGTCCTCAATCCTCAATCCTCATTCTTCAATCCTCAATGCACAATCCTCAATCCTCAATCTTCATTCTTCAATCCTCAACACCCAATCCTCAATCTTCAATCCTCAATCCCCAATCCTCAATTCTCAATCCTCAATCCTCAATCCTCAGACCTCAAACATCAATACTCTACCCTCAGTCCTCCTTCTCAATCCACAACACTCAATCCTCAATACTCAATCTTCAATCCTCAACACTCAATCCTCAATCCTCAATCCTCAATCCTCATTCTTCGGTCCTCAATACCGAATCCTCAATCATCAATCTTCAATCCTCAATCCTCAGTCCTCAATCCTCAATGCTCAATCGTCAGTCTTCAATCCTCAATACTCAATCTTCAATCCTCAATCCTCAAATCTCAATCCTCAACCCTCATTCTTCAATCGCTAATACACAATACTCAATCTTCAATCCTCAATCCTCAATCCTCATTTCTCAATGCTCTATCCTCAGTCCTCAGACCTCAAACCTCAATCCTCAACCGTCAGCCCCCATCCTCAATCCTCAATCTTCAATCCTCAATCCTCAATCCTCAATTCTCAGTCCTCAATCCTCAGTCCTCAGATCTCAAACCTCAATCCTCGACCCTCAGCACTCATCGTCCATCCCCAAACCTCAATCCTCAATCCTCAATCTTCAATCCTCAATACTCAATCCTCAATCTTCAATCCTCAATCCTCAATCCTCAGTCCTCAGTCCTCAACCCTCATTCTTCAATTCTCAATACCCAATCCTCAATCTTCAATCCTCTATCCTCAATCCCCAATTCTCAATCCTCAATCCTCAGTCCTCAGTCCTCAAACCTCTATCCTCAACCCTCAGCCCTCATCGTCAATCCTCAATCCTCAATCCTCAATCCTTAACCTTCAATCCTCAATACTCAATCTTCAATCCTCAATCATCAATTCTCAACCTTCAATCCTCAATCTTCAATCCTCAGTCCTCAATCCTCAATCTTCAATCCTCAATACTCAATCTGCAATCCTCAATCCTCAAACCTCAATCCTCAATCCTCATTCTTCAATCCTCAATACCCAATCCTCAATCTTCAATCCTCAATCCACAATCCTCAATTCTCAATCCTCAATCCTTAACCCTCAGACCTCAAGCATCAATATTCAACCCTCAGTCCTCGTCCTCAATACACAAACCTCAATCCTCAGTCCTCAATATTCAATCATCAATATTCAATCTTCAATCCTCAATCCTCAATCCTCAATCCTCAATCATCAATCCTCAATACTCAATCTTCAATCCTCAATCCTCAATCCTCAATCGTCAATCTTCAGTCCTCAATACTCAATCCTCAATCCTCAACCTTCAATCGTCAATACTCATTCTTCAATCCTCAATCCTCAACCCTCAACCCTCAATATTCATTCCTCAATCCTCAATCCTCAATCCTCTATACTCAATCCTCAACCTTCAGACCTCATTATCAGTTCTCAATTCTCAATCCTCAATCCTCAGTCCTCAATCCTCAATGCTCAATCGTCAGTCTTCAATCCTCAATACTCAATCTTCAATCCACAATCCTCAAATCTCAATCCTCAATCCTCATTCTTCAATCGATAATACACAATACTCAATCTTCAATCCTCAATCCTAAATCCTCATTTCTCAATGCTATATCCTCAGTCCTCAGACCTCAAACCTCAATCCTCAACCGTCAGCCCCCATCCTCAATCCTCAATCTTCAATCCTCAATCCTCAATCCTCAATCTTCAATCCTCAATCCTCAATCCTCATTCCTCAGTCCTCAATCCTCATTCGTCAGTCTTCAATCCTCAATACTCACTCTTCAACCCTCAATCCTCAATCCACGATACTCAATCCTCATTCTTCAATCCCCAATACCCAATCCTCAATCTTCAATCCTCAAACCTCAATCCTCAACCCCCAGGCCTCATCCGCAATCCTCAATCCTCAGTCTTCAATCCTCAATCCTCAATCCTCAATCCTCAATTCCCAATCCTCAATCCTCAATACTGAATCTTCAATCCTCAATCCTCAATCCACAATCGTCAGCCCTCAAACCTCAATACTGAATCCTCAATCCTCAGTCCTCAATTCTCAATACTCAATCGTCAGTCTTCAATCCCCAATCCTCAATCCTCAATCCTCAATCTTCAATCCCTAATACTCAATCTTCAATCCTCAATCCTCAATCCTCAATCCTCAATCCTCAATCGTCAGTCTTCAACCCTCAATACTCAATCTTCAAACCTCAACACTCAATCCTCAATCCTAAATCCTCAATTCTCATTCTCCAATCCTCAATACCCAATCTTCAGTCTTCAATCCTCAATCCTCAATCCTCAATTCTCAATCCTCAATCCTCAGTCCTCAGTCCTCAAACCTCAATACTCAACCCTCAGCCCTCATCCTCAATACTGAATCCTCAATTCTCAATGCTCCATCTTCAATCCTCAATACTCAATCTTCAATCCTCAATCCTCAGTCCTCAAACCTCAATTCTGAATCCTCAATCCTGAATCCTCAATCTTCGGCCCTCAGTCCTCAACAATCTGTTGTGAATCCTCAATCCTCAATAGAATATCCTCAATTCAAAGTTTTCAATACTCAATACTCAATCTGCAATCTTCAAACCTCTATCCACAAACATCAATTCTCATCACTCAACACTCAACACTCAGTCCTCAATGTTCAATCCTCAATCCTCAATTCCCAATCTTCAATCCTCAATACTGAATCTTCATTCCTCAATCATCAATCCTCAATCTTCAATACTCAATCCTCAATCCTCAATCGTCAGTCTTCTATCCTCAATACTCAATCTTCAATCCTCAACACTCAATCCTCAATCCTCAATCCTCGATCCTCATTCTTCAATCCTCAATACCCAATCCTCAATCATCAATCTTCAATCCTTAATCCTCAGTCCTCAATCCTCAACGCTCAATCGTCAGTCTTCAATCCTCAATACTCAATCTTCAATCCTCAATCCTCAAAACTCAATCCTCAATCCTCATTCTTCAATCCCTAATACCCAATACTCAATCTTCAATCCTCAATCCTCAATCCTCATTTCTCAATGCTCTATCCTCAGTCATCAGTCCTCAAACCTCAATCCTCAACCGTCAGGCCCCATCCTCAATCCTCAATCCTCAATCTTCAATCCTCAATCCTCAATCCTCAATTCTCAATCCTCAATCCTCAGTCCTCAGTCCTCAAACCTCAATCCTCAACCCTCAGCACTCATCGTCAATCCCCAATCCTCAATCCTCAATCCTCAATCTTCAATCTTCAATACTCAATCCTCAATCTTCAACCCTCAATCCTCAATCCTCAATCCTCAGTCCTCAACCCTCATTCTTCAATCCTCAATACCCAATCCTCAATCTTCAATCCTCAATCCTCAATCCCCAATTCTCAATCCTCAATCCTCAGTCCTGAGTCCTCAATCCTCAATCCTCAGCCCTCTGCCCTCATCGTCAATCCTCAATCCTCAATCCTCAATCCTTAACCTTCAATCCTCAATACTCAATCTTCAATCCTCAATCATCAATTCTCAACCCTCAATCCTCAATCTTCAATCCTCAATCCTCAATCCTCAATCTTCAATCCTCAATACTCAATCTGCAATCCTCAATCCTCAAACCTCAATACTCAATCCTCATTCTCCAATCCTCAATACCCAATCCTCAATCTTCAATCCTTAATCCTCAATCCTCAATTCTCAATCCTCAATCCTTAACCCTCAGACCTCAAACATCAATATTCAACCCTCAGTCCTCGTCCACAATACACAAACCTCAATCCTCAGTCCTCAATATTCAATCATCAATATTCAATCTTCAATCCTCAATCCTCAATCCTCAATCATCAATCCTCAATCTTCAATACTCAATCCTCAATCCTCAATTCTCAGTCCTCAATCCTCAATCCTCAATCTTCAATCCTTAATAATCAATCTTCAATCCTCAATCCTCAATACTCAGTCATCAATCCTCAATCTTCAATACTCAATCCTCAATCCTCAATCCTATATCCTCAACCCTCAACCCTCAGACCTCATTATCAGTTCTCAATTCTCAATCCTCAATCCTCAGTCCTCAATCCTCAGTCCTCAATGATCAATCCTCAATCCTCAATCTTCAATCCTCAATACTCAATCTTCAATCCTCAATCCTCAATCCTCAATCGTCAATCTTCAGTCCTCAATACTCAATCCTCAATCCTCAATCTTCAATCGTCAATACTCATTCTTCAATCCTCCATCCTCAACCCTCAAACCTCAATTTTCATTCCTCAATCCTCAATCCTCAATCCTCAATCCTCATTCTTCAATCCTCAATACCCAATCCTCAATCTTCAATCCTCAATCCTCAATCCTCAATTCTCAATCCTCAATCCTAAGTCCTCAGATCTCAAACCTCAATCCTCAACCCTCAGCAATCATCGTAAATCCCCAATCCTCAATCCTCAATCCTCAATCTTCAATCCTCAATACTCAATCCTCAATCTTCAATCCTCAATCCTCAATCCTCAATCCTCAGTCCTCAACCCTCATTCTTCAATTCTCAATACCCAATCCTCAATCTTCAATCCTCTATCCTCAATCCCCAATTCTCAATCCTCAATCCTCAGTCCTCAGTCCTCAAACCTCAATCCTCAACCCTCAGCCCTCATCGTCAATCCTCAATCCTCAATCCTCAATACTTAACCTTCAATCCTCAATACTCAATCTTCAATACTCAATCATCAATTCTCAACCCTCAATCCTCAATCTTCAATCCTCAGTACTCAATCCTCAATCTTCAATCCTCAATACTCAATCTGCAATCCTCAATCCTCAAACCTCAATCCTCAATCCTCATTCTTCAATCCTCAATACCCAATCCTCAATCTTCAATCCTCAATCCTCAATCCTCAATTCTCAATCCTCAATCCTTAACCCACAGACCTCAAACATCAATATTCAACCCTCAGTCCTCGTCCTCAATACACAAACCTCAATCCTCAGTCCTCAATATTCAATCATCAATATTGAATCTTCAATCCTCAATCCTCAATCCTCAATCATCAATCCTCAATCTTCAATACTCAATCCTCAATCCTCAATTCTCAATCCTCAATCCTCAAACCTCAATCTTCAATCCTTAATAATCAATTTTCAATCCTCAATCCTCAATACTCAGTCATCAATCCTCAATCTTCAATACTCAATCCTCAATCCTCAATCCTCTATCCTCAATCCTCAACCCTCAGACCTCATTATCAGTTCTCAATTCTCAATCCTCAATCCTCAGTCCTCAATCCTCAGTCCTCAATGATCAATCCTCAATCCTCAATCTTCAATCCTCAATACTCAATCTTCAATCCTCAATCCTCAATCCTCAATCGTCAATCTTCAGTCCTCAATACTCAATCCTCAATCCTCAACCTTCAATCGTCAATACTCATTCTTCAATCCTCAATCCTCAACCCTCAACCCTCAATATTCATTCCTCAATCCTCAATCCTCAATCCTCTATACTCAATCCTCAACCCTCAGACCTCATTATCAGTTCTCAATTCTCAATCCTCAATCCTCAATCCTCAGTCCTCAATGATCAATCCTCAATCCTCAATCTTCAATCCTCAATACTCAATCTTCAATCCTCAATCCTCAATCCTCAATCGTCAATCTTCAGTCCTCAATACTCAATACTCAATCCTCAATCTTCAATCGTCAATACTCATTCTTCAATCCTCAATCCTCAACCCTCAACCCTCAATTTTCATTCCTCAATCCTCAATCCTCAATCCTCAATCCTCAATTTTCAATCCTCAATACCCAATCCTTAATCTTCAATCCTCAATCCTCAATCCTCAATTCTCAATCCTCAATCCTCAGTCCTCAGTTCTCAAACCTCAATCCTCAACCCTCAGCACTCATCGTCAATCCCCAATCCTCAATCCTCAATCCTCAATCTTCAATCCTCAATACTCAATCCTCATTCTTCAATCCTCAATCCTCAATCCTCAATCCTCAGTCCTCAATCCTCAATCTTCAATCCTCAATACCCAATCCTCAATCTTCAATCCTCAATCCTCAATCCTCAATTCTCAATCCTCAATCCTCAGTCCTCAGTTCTCAAACCTCAATCCTCAACCCTCAGCACTCATCGTCAATCCCCAATCCTCAATCCTCAATCCTCAATCTTCAATCCTCAATACTCAATCCTCATTCTTCAATCCTCAATCCTCAATCCTCAATCCTCAGTCCTCAATCCTCAATCTTCAATCCTCAATACTCAATCCTCAATCTTCAATCCTCAATCCTCAATCCTCAATCCTCAGTCCTCAATCCTCATTCGTCAGTCTTCAATCCTCAATACTCACTCTTCAATCCTCAATCCTCAATCCACGATACTCAATCCTCATTCTTCAATCCCCAATACCCAATCCTCAATCTTCAATCCTCAAACCTCAATCCTCAACCCCCAGGCCTCATCCGCAATCCTCAATCCTCAGTCTTCAATCCTCAATACTCAATCCTCAATCCTCAATTCCCAATCCTCAATCCTCAATCCTCAATCCTCAATCCTCAATCCTCAATCGTCAGTCTTCAACCCTCAATACTCAATCTTCAAACCTCAACACTCAATCCTCAGTCCTAAATCCTCAATTCTCATTCTCCAATCCTCAATACCCAATCTTCAGTCTTCAATCCTCAATCCTCAATCCTCAATTCTCAATCCTCAATCCTCAGTCCTCAGTCCTCAAACCTCAATACTCAACCCTCAGCCCTCATCCTCAATACTGAATCCTCAATTCTCAATGCTCCATCTTCAATCCTCAATACTCAATCTTCAATCCTCAATCCTCAGTCCTCAAACCTCAATTCTGAATCCTCAATCCTGAATCCTCAATCTTCGGCCCTCAGTCCTCAACAATCTGTTGTGAATCCTCAATCCTCAATAGAATATCCTCAATTCAAAGTTTTCAATACTCAATACTCAATCTGCAATCTTCAAACCTCTATCCACAAACATCAATTCTCATCACTCAACACTCAACACTCAGTCCTCAATGTTCAATCCTCAATCCTCAATCCTCAATCCTCAGTCCTCAACCCACATTCTTCAATCCTCAATACCCAATCCTCAATCTTCAATCCTCAATCCTCAATCCCCAATTCTCAATCCTCAATCCTCAGTCCTGAGTCCTCAAACCTCAATCCTCAACCCTCTGGCCTCATCGTCAATCCTCAATCCTCAATCCTCAATCCTTAACCTTCAATCCTCAATACTCAATCTTCAAACCTCAATCATCAATCCTCAAACCTCAATCCTCAATCGTCAATCTTCAATCCACAATACTCAATCTTCAATCCTCAATCCTCAATCCTCAATCCTCAGTTCTCATTCTTCAATCCTCAATACCCAATCCTCAATCTTCAATCCTCAATCCTCAATCCTCAATCCTCAATCCTCAATCCACGATCCTCAATCTTCAATCCTCAGTCCCAAATCCTCAATCTTCAATACTCACTCCTCAATCCTCAATCTTCAATCCTCAATACTCAGTCTTCAATCCTCAATCCTCAATCCTCAATCCTCAATCCTCAATCCTCATTCTTCAATCCTCAATACCCAATCCTCAATCTTCAATCCTCAATCCTCAATCCTCAATTCTCAATCCACAATCCTCAATCCTCAATCCTCAATCCTCAATCCTCTATGTTCAATCCGCAATACCCAATCCTCAAACTTCTATCCGCAATACTCAATCCTCAATCCTCAATCCTCAATCCTCAATCCTCAATCCTCAATCTTCAATCCTCAATTCTCAATCTGCAATCCTCAACCCTCAATCCTCAATCCTCAATTCTCATTTTTCAATCCTCAACACCCAATACTCAATCTTCAATCCTCAATCCTCAACCCTCAATTCTCAATCGTCAATCCTCAATCCTCAATCCTCAGTCCTCAATCTTCAATCCTCAATACTCAATCTGCTATCCTCAATCCTCAGTCCTCACTCCTCAATCCTCATTCTTCAATCCTCAATACCGAATCCTCAATCTTCAATCCTCAATCCTCAATCCTCAATATTCAATCCTCAATCCTCCATCCTCAATCCTCAATCCTCATTCTTCGATCCTCAGTACCCAATCCTCAATCTTCAATCCTCAATCGTCAATCCTCAATTCTCAATCCTCAATCCTCTGTCCTTAGTCCTCAAGCCTCAATCCTCAACCCTCAGCCCTCATCCTTAATCCTCAATCCTCAATCCTCAATCCTCAATCTTCAATCCTCAATACTCAATCTTCAATCCTCAATCCTCAGTCCTCAAACCTCAATTCTGAATGATCAATACTGAATCCTCAATCTTCAGCCCTCAGTCCTCAACATTCAGTTGTCAATCCTCAACCTCAATAGAATATCCTCAATTTACAGTTTTCAATACTCAATACTCAATGTGCAATCTTCAAATCCCTATCCAGAAACATAAATTCTCATCACTCAACCCTCAACACTCAGTACTCAATGTTCACCCCTGAATCCTCAACCCTCAATCTTTAATCATCAATATTCAATCTTCAATCCTCAATCATCAATCCTCAATCCTCAATCCTCAATCCCCAATCCTAAATCCTCAGTCCTCAAACCTCAATCCTGAATCCTCAATCCTGAATCCTCAATCTTCAGCCCTCAGTCCTCAACAATCAGTGGTCCATCCTCAATCCTCAATAGAATACCATGATTTCACAGTTTTCAATACTCAATACTCAACCTGCAATCTTCAAATCTCTATCCACAAACATCAATTCTCATCACTCAACCCTCAACACTCAGTCTTCAATCCTCAATCCTCAGTCCTCAATCCTCAATCCTCATTCTTCAATCCTTAATGCACAATCCTCAATCCTCAATCTTCATTCTTCAATCCTCAACACCCAATCCTCAATCTTCAATCCTTAATCCTCAATCCCTAATTCTCAATCCTCAATCCTCAATCCTCAGACCTCAAACATCAATACTCTACCCTCAGTCGTCGTCCTCAATCCACAACACTCAATCCTCGATCCTCAATCTTCAATCATCAATATTCAATCTTCAACCCTCAATCCTCAATCCTCAATACTCAATCCTCAATCCTCAATGTTCTATCCTCAATACGCAATCCTCAATCTTCAATCCTCAATCCTCAATCCTCAGTCCTCAATCCTCAATCCTCATTCATAATCTTCAATCCTCAGTACGCCATGTTCAATCCTCAATCCTCAATCCTCAATCCTCAATCCTCAATCTTCAATACTCAATACTCAATCTTCAATCCTCAATCCTCAATCCTCATTCCTCAATCCTCAATCCTCAATCCTCAATCGTCAATCTTCAATCCTCAATACTCAATCGTCAATACTCAATCCTCAATACTCAATACTCAATCCTCATTCTTCAATCCTCAATACCCAATCCTCAATCTTCAATCCTCAATCCTCAATCCTCAATCCTCAACCTTAATCTTCAATCCTCAGTACTCAATCTTCAATCCTCAATCCTCAATCCTCAATCCTCAATCCTCATTCTTCAATCCTCAATGCACAATCCTCAATCCTCAATCTTCATTCTTCAATCCTCAACACCCAATCGTCAATCTTCAATCCTCAATCCCCAATCCTCAATTCTCAATCCTCAATCCTCAATCCTCAGACCTCAAACATCAATACTCTACCCTCAGTCCTCGTCCTCAATCCACAACACTCAATCCTCGATCCTCAACCTTCAATCATCAATATTCAATCGTCAATCCTCAATCCTCAATCCTCAATACTCAATCCTCAATCCTCAATGTTCTATCCTCAATACGCAATCCTCAATCTTCAATCCTCAATCCTCAATCCTCAGTCCTCAATCATCAATCCTCATTCATAATCTTCAATCCTCAGTACGCAATCTTCAATCCTCAATCCTCAATCCTCAATCCTCAATCCTCAATCTTCAATACTCAATACTCAATCTTCAATCCTCAATCCTCAATCCTCAATCCTCAATCCTCAATCCTCAATCCTCAATCGTCAATCTTCAATCCTCAATACTCAATCGTCAATACTCAATCCTCAAATCTCAATCCTCAATCCTCAATCCTCAATCTTCAATCATCATGACTCAATCTTCAATCCTCAATCATCAATCCTCAATCCTCAATCCTCAATCCTCAATCGTCAATCTTCAATCCTCAATACTCAATCTTCAATCCTCAATCCTCAATCCTCAATCCTCAATCCTCATTCTTCAATCCTCAATACCCAATCCTCAACCTTCAATCCTCAACCCTCAATCCTCAATCCTCAATCCTCAATCCTCAATCCTCAATCTTCAATCCTCAGTCCCAAATCCTCAATCTTCAATACTCACTCCTCAATCCTCAATCTTCAATCCTCAATACTCAGTCTCCAATCCTCAATCCTCAATCCTCAATCCTCAATCTTCAATTCTCAATCCTCAATCCCCAATTCTCAATCCTCAATCCTCAGTCCTCAGTCCTCAAACCTCAATCCTCAACCCTCAGCCCTCATCGTCAATCCTCAATCCTCAATCCTCAATCCTTAACCTTCAATCCTCAATACTCAAATCTTCAATCCTCAATCATCAATTCTCAACCCTCAATCCTCAATCCTCAGTCCTCAGTCCTCAAACCTCAATACTCAACCCTCAGCCCTCATCCTCAATACTGAATCCTCAATTCTCAATGCTCAATCTTCAATCCTCAATACTCAATCTTCAATCCTCAATCCTCAGTCCTCAAACCTCAATTCTGAATCCTCAATCCTGAATCCTCAATCTTCGGCCCTCAGTCCTCAACAATCTGTTGTGAATCCTCAATCCTCAATAGAATATCCTCAATTCAAAGTTTTCAATACTCAATACTCAATCTGCAATCTTCAAACCTCTATCCACAAACATCAATTCTCATCACTCAACACTCAACACTCAGTCCTCAATGTTCAATCCTCAATCCTCAATCCTCAATCCTCAGTCCTCAACCCACATTCTTCAATCCTCAATACCCAATCCTCAATCTTCAATCCTCAATCCTCAATCCCCAATTCTCAATCCTCAATCCTCAGTCCTGAGTCCTCAAACCTCAATCCTCAACCCTCTGGCCTCATCGTCAATCCTCAATCCTCAATCCTCAATCCTTAACCTTCAATCCTCAATACTCAATCTTCAAACCTCAATCATCAATCCTCAAACCTCAATCCTCAATCGTCAATCTTCAATCCACAATACTCAATCTTCAATCCTCAATCCTCAATCCTCAATCCTCAGTTCTCATTCTTCAATCCTCAATACCCAATCCTCAATCTTCAATCCTCAATCCTCAATCCTCAATCCTCAATCCTCAATCCACAATCTTCAATACTCAATCCTCAATCCTCAATCCTCTATCCTCAATCCTCAACCCTCAGACCTCATTATCAGTTCTCAATTCTCAATCCTCAATCCTCAGTCCTCAATCCTCAGTCCTCAATGATCAATCCTCAATCCTCAATCTTCAATCCTCAATACTCAATCTTCAATCCTCAATCCTCAATCCTCAATCGTCAATCTTCAGTCCTCAATACTCAATCCTCAATCCTCAACCTTCAATCGTCAATACTCATTCTTCAATCCTCAGTCCTCAACCCTCAACCCTCAATATTCATTCCTCAATCCTCAATCCTCAATCCTCTATACTCAATCCTCAACCCTCAGACCTCATTATCAGTTCTCAATTCTCAATCCTCAATCCTCAATCCTCAGTCCTCAATGATCAATCCTCAATCCTCAATCTTCAATCCTCAATACTCAATCTTCAATCCTCAATCCTCAATCCTCAATTGTCAATCTTCAGTCCTCAATACTCAATACTCAATCCTCAATCTTCAATCGTCAATACTCATTCTTCAATCCTCAATCCTCAACCCTCAACCCTCAATTTTCATTCCTCAATCCTCAATCCTCAATCCTCAATCCTCAATCTTCAATCCTCAATACCCAATCCTCAATCTTCAATCCTCAATCCTCAATCCTCAATTCTCAATCCTCAATCCTCAGTCCTCAGTTCTCAAACCTCAATCCTCAACCCTCAGCACTCATCGTCAATCCCCAATCCTCAATCCTCAATCCTCAATCTTCAATCCTCAATACTCAATCCTCATTCTTCAATCCTCAATCCTCAATCCTCAATCCTCAGTCCTCAATCCTCAATCTTCAATCCTCAATACTCAATCCTCAATCTTCAATCCTCAATCCTCAATCCTCAATCCTCAGTCCTCAATCCTCATTCGTCAGTCTTCAATCCTCAATACTCACTCTTCAATCCTCAATCCTCAATCCACGATACTCAATCCTCATTCTTCAATCCCCAATACCCAATCCTCAATCTTCAATCCTCAAACCTCAATCCTCAACCCCCAGGCCTCATCCGCAATCCTCAATCCTCAGTCTTCAATCCTCAATACTCAATCCTCAATCCTCAATTCCCAATCCTCAATCCTCAATCCTCAATCCTCAATCCTCAATCGTCAGTCTTCAACCCTCAATACTCAATCTTCAAACCTCAACACTCAATCCTCAATCCTAAATCCTCAATTCTCATTCTCCAATCCTCAATACCCAATCTTCAGTCTTCAATCCTCAATCCTCAATCCTCAATTCTCAATCCTCAATCCTCAGTCCTCAGTCCTCAAACCTCAATACTCAACCCTCAGCCCTCATCCTCAATACTGAATCCTCAATTCTCAATGCTCCATCTTCAATCCTCAATACTCAATCTTCAATCCTCAATCCTCAGTCCTCAAACCTCAATTCTGAATCCTCAATCCTGAATCCTCAATCTTCGGCCCTCAGTCCTCAACAATCTGTTGTGAATCCTCAATCCTCAATAGAATATCCTCAATTCAAAGTTTTCAATACTCAATACTCAATCTGCAATCTTCAAACCTCTATCCACAAACATCAATTCTCATCACTCAACACTCAACACTCAGTCCTCAATGTTCAATCCTCAATCCTCAATCCTCAATCCTCAGTCCTCAACCCACATTCTTCAATCCTCAATACCCAATCCTCAATCTTCAATCCTCAATCCTCAATCCCCAATTCTCAATCCTCAATCCTCAGTCCTGAGTCCTCAAACCTCAATCCTCAACCCTCTGGCCTCATCGTCAATCCTCAATCCTCAATCCTCAATCCTTAACCTTCAATCCTCAATACTCAATCTTCAAACCTCAATCATCAATCCTCAAACCTCAATCCTCAATCGTCAATCTTCAATCCACAATACTCAATCTTCAATCCTCAATCCTCAATTCTCAATCCTCAGTTCTCATTCTTCAATCCTCAATACCCAATCCTCAATCTTCAATCCTCAATCCTCAATCCTCAATCCTCAATCCTCAATCCACGATCCTCAATCTTCAATCCTCAGTCCCAAATCCTCAATCTTCAATACTCACTCCTCAATCCTCAATCTTCAATCCTCAATACTCAGTCTTCAATCCTCAATCCTCAATCCTCAATCCTCAATCCTCAATCCTCATTCTTCAATCCTCAATACCCAATCCTCAATCTTCAATCCTCAATCCTCAATCCTCAATTCTCAATCCACAATCCTCAATCCTCAATCCTCAATCCTCAATCCTCTATGTTCAATCCGCAATACCCAATCCTCAAACTTCTATCCGCAATACTCAATCCTCAATCCTCAATCCTCAATCCTCAATCCTCAATCCTCAATCTTCAATCCTCAATTCTCAATCTGCAATCCTCAACCCTCAATCCTCAATCCTCAATTCTCATTTTTCAATCCTCAACACCCAATACTCAATCTTCAATCCTCAATCCTCAACCCTCAATTCTCAATCGTCAATCCTCAATCCTCAATCCTCAGTCCTCAATCTTCAATCCTCAATACTCAATCTGCTATCCTCAATCCTCAGTCCTCACTCCTCAATCCTCATTCTTCAATCCTCAATACCGAATCCTCAATCTTCAATCCTCAATCCTCAATCCTCAATATTCAATCCTCAATCCTCCATCCTCAATCCTCAATCCTCATTCTTCGATCCTCAATACCCAATCCTCAATCTTCAATCCTCAATCGTCAATCCTCAATTCTCAATCCTCAATCCTCTGTCCTTAGTCCTCAAGCCTCAATCCTCAACCCTCAGCCCTCATCCTTAATCCTCAATCCTCAATCCTCAATCCTCAATCTTCAATCCTCAATACTCAATCTTCAATCCTCAATCCTCAGTCCTCAAACCTCAATTCTGAATGATCAATACTGAATCCTCAATCTTCAGCCCTCAGTCCTCAACATTCAGTTGTCAATCCTCAACCTCAATAGAATATCCTCAATTTACAGTTTTCAATACTCAATACTCAATGTGCAATCTTCAAATCTCTATCCAGAAACATAAATTCTCATCACTCAACCCTCAACACTCAGTACTCAATGTTCACCCCTGAATCCTCAACCCTCAATCTTTAATCATCAATATTCAATCTTCAATCCTCAATCATCAATCCTCAATCCTCAATCCTCAATCCCCAATCCTAAATCCTCAGTCCTCAAACCTCAATCCTGAATCCTCAATCCTGAATCCTCAATCTTCAGCCCTCAGTCCTCAACAATCAGTGGTCCATCCTCAATCCTCAATAGAATACCATGATTTCACAGTTTTCAATACTCAATACTCAACCTGCAATCTTCAAATCTCTATCCACAAACATCAATTCTCATCACTCAACCCTCAACACTCAGTCTTCAATCCTCAATCCTCAGTCCTCAATCCTCAATCCTCATTCTTCAATCCTCAATGCACAATCCTCAATCCTCAATCTTCATTCTTCAATCCTCAACACCCAATCCTCAATCTTCAATCCTTAATCCTCAATCCTCAATTCTCAATCCTCAATCCTCAATCCTCAGACCTCAAACATCAATACTCTACCCTCAGTCGTCGTCCTCAATCCACAACACTCAATCCTCAATCCTAAATCCTCAATTCTCATTCTCCAATCCTCAATACCCAATCTTCAGTCTTCAATCCTCAATCCTCAATCCTCAATTCTCAATCCTCAATCCTCAGTCCTCAGTCCTCAAACCTCAATACTCAACCCTCAGCCCTCATCCTCAATACTGAATCCTCAATTCTCAATGCTCCATCTTCAATCCTCAATACTCAATCTTCAATCCTCAATCCTCAGTCCTCAAACCTCAATTCTGAATCCTCAATCCTGAATCCTCAATCTTCGGCCCTCAGTCCTCAACAATCTGTTGTGAATCCTCAATCCTCAATAGAATATCCTCAATTCAAAGTTTTCAATACTCAATACTCAATCTGCAATCTTCAAACCTCTATCCACAAACATCAATTCTCATCACTCAACACTCAACACTCAGTCCTCAATGTTCAATCCTCAATCCTCAATCCTCAATCCTCAGTCCTCAACCCACATTCTTCAATCCTCAATACCCAATCCTCAATCTTCAATCCTCAATCCTCAATCCCCAATTCTCAATCCTCAATCCTCAGTCCTGAGTCCTCAAACCTCAATCCTCAACCCTCTGGCCTCATCGTCAATCCTCAATCCTCAATCCTCAATCCTTAACCTTCAATCCTCAATACTCAATCTTCAAACCTCAATCATCAATCCTCAAACCTCAATCCTCAATCGTCAATCTTCAATCCACAATACTCAATCTTCAATCCTCAATCCTCAATTCTCAATCCTCAGTTCTCATTCTTCAATCCTCAATACCCAATCCTCAATCTTCAATCCTCAATCCTCAATCCTCAATCCTCAATCCTCAATCCACGATCCTCAATCTTCAATCCTCAGTCCCAAATCCTCAATCTTCAATACTCACTCCTCAATCCTCAATCTTCAATCCTCAATACTCAGTCTTCAATCCTCAATCCTCAATCCTCAATCCTCAATCCTCAATCCTCATTCTTCAATCCTCAATACCCAATCCTCAATCTTCAATCCTCAATCCTCAATCCTCAATTCTCAATCCACAATCCTCAATCCTCAATCCTCAATCCTCAATCCTCTATGTTCAATCCGCAATACCCAATCCTCAAACTTCTATCCGCAATACTCAATCCTCAATCCTCAATCCTCAATCCTCAATCCTCAATCCTCAATCTTCAATCCTCAATTCTCAATCTGCAATCCTCAACCCTCAATCCTCAATCCTCAATTCTCATTTTTCAATCCTCAACACCCAATACTCAATCTTCAATCCTCAATCCTCAACCCTCAATTCTCAATCGTCAATCCTCAATCCTCAATCCTCAGTCCTCAATCTTCAATCCTCAATACTCAATCTGCTATCCTCAATCCTCAGTCCTCACTCCTCAATCCTCATTCTTCAATCCTCAATACCGAATCCTCAATCTTCAATCCTCAATCCTCAATCCTCAATATTCGATCCTCAATCCTCCATCCTCAATCCTCAATCCTCATTCTTCGATCCTCAATACCCAATCCTCAATCTTCAATCCTCAATCGTCAATCCTCAATTCTCAATCCTCAATCCTCTGTCCTTAGTCCTCAAGCCTCAATCCTCAACCCTCAGCCCTCATCCTTAATCCTCAATCCTCAATCCTCAATCCTCAATCTTCAATCCTCAATACTCAATCTTCAATCCTCAATCCTCAGTCCTCAAACCTCAATTCTGAATGATCAATACTGAATCCTCAATCTTCAGCCCTCAGTCCTCAACATTCAGTTGTCAATCCTCAACCTCAATAGAATATCCTCAATTTACAGTTTTCAATACTCAATACTCAATGTGCAATCTTCAAATCTCTATCCAGAAACATAAATTCTCATCACTCAACCCTCAACACTCAGTACTCAATGTTCACCCCTGAATCCTCAACCCTCAATCTTTAATCATCAATATTCAATCTTCAATCCTCAATCATCAATCCTCAATCCTCAATCCTCAATCCCCAATCCTAAATCCTCAGTCCTCAAACCTCAATCCTGAATCCTCAATCCTGAATCCTCAATCTTCAGCCCTCAGTCCTCAACAATCAGTGGTCCATCCTCAATCCTCAATAGAATACCATGATTTCACAGTTTTCAATACTCAATACTCAACCTGCAATCTTCAAATCTCTATCCACAAACATCAATTCTCATCACTCAACCCTCAACACTCAGTCTTCAATCCTCAATCCTCAGTCCTCAATCCTCAATCCTCATTCTTCAATCCTCAATGCACAATCCTCAATCCTCAATCTTCATTCTTCAATCCTCAACACCCAATCCTCAATCTTCAATCCTTAATCCTCAATCCTCAATTCTCAATCCTCAATCCTCAATCCTCAGACCTCAAACATCAATACTCTACCCTCAGTCGTCGTCCTCAATCCACAACACTCAATCCTCGATCCTCAATCTTCAATCATCAATATTCAATCTTCAACCCTCAATCCTCAATCCTCAATACTCAATCCTCAATCCTCAATGTTCTATCCTCAATACGCAATCCTCAATCTTCAATCCTCAATCCTCAATCCTCAGTCCTCAATCCTCAATCCTCATTCATAATCTTCAATCCTCAGTACGCCATGTTCAATCCTCAATCCTCAATCCTCAATCCTCAATCCTCAATCTTCAATACTCAATACTCAATCTTCAATCCTCAATCCTCAATCCTCATTCCTCAATCCTCAATCCTCAATCCTCAATCGTCAATCTTCAATCCTCAATACTCAATCGTCAATACTCAATCCTCAATACTCAATACTCAATCCTCATTCTTCAATCCTCAATACCCAATCCTCAATCTTCAATCCTCAATCCTCAATCCTCAATCCTCAATCCTCAATCCTCAACCTTAATCTTCAATCCTCAGTACTCAATCTTCAATCCTCAATCCTCAATCCTCAATCCTCAATCCTCAATCCTCATTCTTCAATCCTCAATGCACAATCCTCAATCCTCAATCTTCATTCTTCAATCCTCAACACCCAATCGTCAATCTTCAATCCTCAATCCCCAATCCTCAATTCTCAATCCTCAATCCTCAATCCTCAGACCTCAAACATCAATACTCTACCCTCAGTCCTCGTCCTCAATCCACAACACTCAATCCTCGATCCTCAATCTTCAATCATCAATATTCAATCGTCAATCCTCAATCCTCTATCCTCAATACTCAATCCTCAATCCTCAATGTTCTATCCTCAATACGCAATCCTCAATCTTCAATCCTCAATCCTCAATCCTCAGTCCTCAATCATCAATCCTCATTCATAATCTTCAATCCTCAGTACGCAATCTTCAATCCTCAATCCTCAATCCTCAATCCTCAATCCTCAATCTTCAATACTCAATACTCAATCTTCAATCCTCAATCGTCAATCTTCAATCCTCAATACTCAATCTTCAATCCTCAATCCTCAATCCTCAATCCTCAATCCTCATTCTTCAATCCTCAATACCCAATCCTCAACCTTCAATCCTCAACCCTCAATCCTCAATCCTCAATCCTCAATCCTCAATCCTCAATCTTCAATCCTCAGTCCCAAATCCTCAATCTTCAATTCTCAATCCTCAATCCCCAATTCTCAATCCTCAATCCTCAGTCCTCAGTCCTCAAACCTCAATCCTCAACCCTCAGCCCTCATCGTCAATCCTCAATCCTCAATCCTCAATCCTTAACCTTCAATCCTCAATACTCAAATCTTCAATCCTCAATCATCAATTCTCAACCCTCAATCCTCAATCCTCAGTCCTCAGTCCTCAAACCTCAATACTCAACCCTCAGCCCTCATCCTCAATACTGAATCCTCAATTCTCAATGCTCAATCTTCAATCCTCAATACTCAATCTTCAATCCTCAATCCTCAGTCCTCAAACCTCAATTCTGAATCCTCAATCCTGAATCCTCAATCTTCGGCCCTCAGTCCTCAACAATCTGTTGTGAATCCTCAATCCTCAATAGAATATCCTCAATTCAAAGTTTTCAATACTCAATACTCAATCTGCAATCTTCAAACCTCTATCCACAAACATCAATTCTCATCACTCAACACTCAACACTCAGTCCTCAATGTTCAATCCTCAATCCTCAATTCCCAATCTGCAATCCTCAATACTGAATCTTCATTCCTCAATCATCAATCCTCAATCTTCAATACTCAATCCTCAATCCTCAATCGTCAGTCTTCTATCCTCAATACTCAATCTTCAATCCTCAACACTCAATCCTCAATCCTCAATCCTCGATCCTCATTCTTCAATCCTCAATACCCAATCCTCAATCGTCAATCTTCAATCCTCAATCCTCAGTCCTCAATCCTCAACGCTCAATCGTCAGTCTTCAATCCTCAATACTCAATCTTCAATCCTCAATCCTCAAAACCCAATCCTCAATCCTCATTCTTCAATCCCTAATACCCAATACCCAATCTTCAATCCTCAATCCTCAATCCTCATTTCTCAATGCTCTATCCTCAGTCATCAGTCCTCAAACCTCAATCCTCAACCGTCAGTCCCCATCCTCAATCCTCAATCCTCAATCTTCAATCCTCAATCCTCAATCCTCAGTTCTCAATCCTCAATCCTCAGTCCTCAGTTCTCAAACCTCAATCCTCAACCCTCAGCACTCATCGTCAATCCCCAATCCTCAATCCTCAATCCTCAACCTTCAATCTTCAATACTCAATCCTCAATCCTCAACCCTCAATCCTCAATCCTCAATCCTCAGTCCTCAACCCTCATTCTTCAATCCTCAATACCCAATCCTCAATCTTCAAACCTCAATCCTCAATCCCCAATTCTCAATCCTCAATCCTCAGTCCTGAGTCCTCAAACCTCAATCCTCAACCCTCTGGCCTCATCGTCAATCCTCAATCCTCAATCCTCAATCCTTAACCTTCAATCCTCAATACTCAATCTTCAATCCTCAACCATCAATCCTCAAACCTCAATCCTCAATCGTCAATCTTCAATCCACAATACTCAATCTTCAATCCTCAATCCTCAATCCTCAATCCTCAGTCCTCATTCTTCAATCCTCAACACCCAATCCTCAATCTTCAATCCTCAATCCTCAATCCTCAATCCTCAATCCTCAATCCTCAATCCTCAATCTTCAATCCTCAGTCCCAAACCCTCAATCTTCAATACTCACTCCTCAATCCTCAATCTTCAATCCTCAATACTCAGTCTTCAATCCTCAATCCCCAATCCTCAATCCTCAATCCTCAGTCCTCATTCTTCAATCCTCAATACCCAATCCTCAATCTTCAATCCTCAATCCTCAATCCTCAATTCTCAATCCACAATCCTCAATCCTCAATCCTCAATCCTCAATCCTCAATGTTCAATCCGCAATAACCAATCGTCAATCTTCTATCCGCAATCCTCAATCCTCAATCCTCAATCCTCAATCCTCAATCCTCAATCCTCAATCTTCAATCCTCAATCTGCAATCCTCAATCCTCAATCCTCAATCCTCAATTCTCAGTTTTCAATCCTCAACACCCAATACTCAATCTTCAATCCTCAATCCTCAACCCTCAATTCTCAATCGTCAATCCTCAATCCTCAATACCGAATCCTCAATCTTCAATCCTCAACCCACAATCCTCAATTCTCAATCCTCAATCCTGAATCCTCAGACTTCAAACATCAATAATCAACCCCCAGTCCTCGTCCTCAATCCACAACCCTCAATCCTAAATCCTCAATCCTCAATCCTCAATCTTAATCTTTAACCCTCAGTACGCAATATTCAATCCTCAATCCTCAATCCTCAATCCACAATCCTCAATCTTCAATACCCAATACTCAATCTTCAATCCTCCATCCTCAATCCTCAATCCTCAATCCTCAATCCTCAATCCTCAATCCTCAAACCTCAATCGTCAATCTTCAATCCTCAATACTCAATCCTCAATCCTCAATCTTCAATCCTCAATCCTCAATCCTCAATATTCAATCCTCAATCCTCAATCCTCAATCCTCAATCCGCATTCTTCGATCCTCAATACCCAATCCTCAATCTTCAATCCTCAATCGTCAATCCTCAATTCTCAATCCTCAATCCTCTGTCCTTAGTCCTCAAGCCTCAATCCTCAACCCTCAGCCCTCATCCTCAATCCTCAATCCTCAATCCTCAATCCTCAATCTTCAATCATCAATACTCATTCTTCAATCCTCAATCCTCAGTCCTCAAACCTCAATTCTGAATCCTCAATACTGAATCCTCAATCTTCAGCCCTCAGTCCTCAACATTCAGTTGTCAATCCTCAACCTCAATAGAATATCCTCAATTTACAGTTTTCATTACTCAATACTCAATGTGCAATCTTCAAATCTCTATCCAGAAACATAAATTCTCATCACTCAACCCTCAACACTCAGTACTCAATGTTCAACCCTGATTCCTCAACCCTCAATCTTTAATCATCAATATTCAATCTTCAATCCTCAATCATCAATCCTCAATCCTCAATCCTCAATCCCCAATCCTCAATCCTCAGTCCTCAAACCTCAATCCTGAATCCTCAATCCTGAATCCTCAATCTTCAGCCCTCAGTCCTCAACAATCAGTGGTCCATCCTCAATCCTCAATAGAATACCATGATTTCACAGTTTTCAATACTCAATACTCAACCTGCAATCTTCAAATCTCTATCCACAAACATCAATTCTCATCACTCAACCCTCAACACTCAGTCTTCAATCCTCCATCCTCAGTCCTCAATCCTCAATCCTCATTCTTCAATCCTCAATGCACAATCCTCAATCCTCAATCTTCATTCTTCAATCCTCAACACCCAATCCTCAATCTTCAATCCTTAATCCTCAATCCTCAATTCTCAATCCTCAATCCTCAATCCTCAGACCTCAAACATCAATACTCTACCCTCAGTCGTCGTCCTCAATCCACAACACTCAATCCTCGATCCTCAATCTTCAATCATCAATATTCAATCTTCAACCCTCAATCCTCAATCCTCAATACTCAATCCTCATTTTTCAATCCTCAACACCCAATACTCAATCTTCAATCCTCAATCCTCAACCCTCCATTCTCAATCGTCAATCCTCAATCCTCAATCCTCAGTCCTCAATCTTCATTCCTCAATACTCAATCTGCTATCTTCAATCCTCAGTCCTCACTCCTCAATCCTCATTCTTCAATTCTCAATACCGAATCCTCAATCTTCAATCCTCAACCCACAATCCTCAATTCTCAATCCTCAGACTTCAAACATCAATACTCAACCCCCAGTCCTCGTCCTCAATCCACGACCCTCAATCCTCAATCCTCAATCCTCAATCCTCAATCTTAATCTTTAACCCTCAGTACGCAATCTTCAATCCTCAATCCTCAATCCTCAATCCACAATCCTCAATCTTCAATACCCAATACTCAATCTTCAATCCTCCATCCTCAATCCTCAATCCTCAATCCTCAATCCTCAATCCTCAATCGTCAATCTTCAATACTCAATACTCAATCCTCAATGCTCAATCTTCAATCCTCAATCCTCAATCCTCAATATTCAGTCCTCAATCCTCAATCCTCAATCCTCAATCCTCATTCTTCGAACCTCAATACCCAATCCTCAATCTTCAATCCTCAATCCTCAATCCTCAATTCTCAATCCTCAATCCTCTGTCCTTAGTCCTCAAGCCTCAATCCTCAACCCTCAGCCCTCATCCTCAATCCTCAATCCTCAATCCTCAATCCTCAGACCTCAAACATCAATACTCTACCCTCAGTCGTCGTCCTCAATCCACAACACTCAATCCTCGATCCTCAATCTTCAATCATCAATATTCAATCTTCAACCCTCAATCCTCAATCCTCAATACTCAATCCTCATTTTTCAATCCTCAACACCCAATACTCAATCTTCAATCCTCAATACTCAACCCTCCATTCTCAATCGTCAATCCTCAATCCTCAATCCTGAGTCCTCAATCTTCATTCCTCAATACTCAATGTGCTATCTTCAATCCTCAGTCCTCACTCCTCAATCCTCATTCTTCAATTCTCAATTCCGAATCCTCAATCTTCAATCCTCAACCCACAATCCTCAATTATCAATCCTCAATCCTGAATCCTCAGACTTCAAACATCAATACTCAACCCCCAGTCCTCGTCCTCAATCCACGACCCTCAATCCTCAATCCTCAATCCTCAATCCTCAATCTTAATCTTTAACCCTCAGTACGCAATCTTCAATCCTCAATCCTCAATCCTCAATCCACAATCCTCAATCTTGAATACCCAATACTCAATCTTCAATCCTCCATCCTCAATCCTCAATCCTCAATCCTCAATCCTCAATTCTCAATCGTCAATCTTCAATACTCAATACTCAATCCTCAATGCTCAATCTTCAATCCTCAATCCTCAATCCTCAATATTCAGTCCTCAATCCTCAATCCTCAATCCTCAATCCTCATTCTTCGATCCTCAATACTCAATCCTCAATCTTCAATCCTCAATCCTCAATCCTCAATTCTCAATCCTCAATCCTCTGTCCTTAGTCCTCAAGCCTCAATCCTCAACCCTCAGCCCTCATCCTAATTCCTCAATCCTCGATCCTCAATCCTCAATCTTCAATCCTCAATACTCAATCTTCAATCCTCAATCCTCAGTCCTCAAACCTCAATTCTGAATCCTCAATACTGAATCCTCAATCTTCAGCCCTCAGTCCTCAACATTCAGTTGTCAATCCTCAATCCTGAATAGAATATCCTCAATTTACAGTTTTCAATACTCAATACTCAATGTGCAATCTTCAAGTCTCTATCCAGAAACATAAATTCTCATCACTCAACCCTCAACACTCAGTACTCAATGTTCAAACCTGATTCCTCAACCCTCAATCTTTAATCATCAATATTCAATCTTCAATCCTCAATCATCAATCCTCAATCCTCAATCCTCAATCCCCAATCCTCAATCCTCAGTCCTCAAACCTCAATCCTGAATCCTCAATCCTGAATCCTCAATCTTCAGCCCTCAGTCCTCAACAATCAGTGGTCCATCCTCAATCCTCAATAGAATACCATGATTTCACAGTTTTCAATACTCAATACTCAACCTGCAATCTTCAAATCTCTATCCACAAACATCAATTCTCATCACTCAACCCTCAACACTCAGTCTTCAATCCTCAATCCTCAGTCCTCAATCCTCAATCCTCATTCTTCAATCCTCAATGCACAATCCTCAATCCTCAATCTTCATTCTTCAATCCTCAACACCCAATCGTCAATCTTCAATCCTCAATCCCCAATCCTCAATTCTCAATCCTCAATCCTCAATCCTCAGACCTCAAACATCAATACTCTACCCTCAGTCCTCGTCCTCAATCCACAACACTCAATCCTCGATCCTCAATCTTCAATCATCAATATTCAATCTTCAATCCTCAATCCTCAATCCTCAATACTCAATCCTCAATCCTCAATGTTCTATCCTCAATACGCAATCCTCAATCTTCAATCCTCAATCCTCAATCCTCAGTCCTCAATCATCAATCCTCATTCATAATCTTCAATCCTCAGTACGCAATCTTCATTCCTCAATCCTCAATCCTCAATCCTCAATCCTCAATCTTCAATCCTCAATACCCAATCCTCAATCTTCAATCCTCAATCCTCAATCCTCAATTCTCAATCCTCAATCCTCAGTCCTCAGTTCTCAAACCTCAATCCTCAACCCTCAGCACTCATCGTCAATCCCCAATCCTCAATCCTCAATCCTCAATCTTCAATCCTCAATACTCAATCCTCATTCTTCAATCCTCAATCCTCAATCCTCAATCCTCAGTCCTCAATCCTCAATCTTCAATCCTCAATACTCAATCCTCAATCTTCAATCCTCAATCCTCAATCCTCAATCCTCAGTCCTCAATCCTCATTCGTCAGTCTTCAATCCTCAATACTCACTCTTCAACCCTCAATCCTCAATCCACGATACTCAATCCTCATTCTTCAATCCCCAATACCCAATCCTCAATCTTCAATCCTCAAACCTCAATCCTCAACCCCCAGGCCTCATCCGCAATCCTCAATCCTCAGTCTTCAATCCTCAATACTCAATCCTCAATCCTCAATTCCCAATCCTCAATCCTCAATCCTCAATCCTCAATCCTCAATCGTCAGTCTTCAACCCTCAATACTCAATCTTCAAACCTCAACACTCAATCCTCAATCCTAAATCCTCAATTCTCATTCTCCAATCCTCAATACCCAATCTTCAGTCTTCAATCCTCAATCCTCAATCCTCAATTCTCAATCCTCAATCCTCAGTCCTCAGTCCTCAAACCTCAATACTCAACCCTCAGCCCTCATCCTCAATACTGAATCCTCAATTCTCAATGCTCCATCTTCAATCCTCAATACTCAATCTTCAATCCTCAATCCTCAGTCCTCAAACCTCAATTCTGAATCCTCAATCCTGAATCCTCAATCTTCGGCCCTCAGTCCTCAACAATCTGTTGTGAATCCTCAATCCTCAATAGAATATCCTCAATTCAAAGTTTTCAATACTCAATACTCAATCTGCAATCTTCAAACCTCTATCCACAAACATCAATTCTCATCACTCAACACTCAACACTCAGTCCTCAATGTTCAATCCTCAATCCTCAGTCCTCAATCCTCAGTCCTCAACCCACATTCTTCAATCCTCAATACCCAATCCTCAATCTTCAATCCTCAATCCTCAATCCCCAATTCTCAATCCTCAATCCTCAGTCCTGAGTCCTCAAACCTCAATCCTCAACCCTCTGGCCTCATCGTCAATCCTCAATCCTCAATCCTCAATCCTTAACCTTCAATCCTCAATACTCAATCTTCAAACCTCAATCATCAATCCTCAAACCTCAATCCTCAATCGTCAATCTTCAATCCACAATACTCAATCTTCAATCCTCAATCCTCAATCCTCAATCCTCAGTTCTCATTCTTCAATCCTCAATACCCAATCCTCAATCTTCAATCCTCAATCCTCAATCCTCAATCCTCAATCCTCAATCCACAATCCTCAATCTTCAATCCTCAGTCCCAAATCCTCAATCTTCAATACTCACTCCTCAATCCTCAATCTTCAATCCTCAATACTCAGTCTTCAATCCTCAATCCTCAATCCTCAATCCTCAATCCTCAATCCTCATTCTTCAATCCTCAATACCCAATCCTCAATCTTCAATCCTCAATCCTCAATCCTCAATTCTCAATCCACAATCCTCAATCCTCAATCCTCAATCCTCAATCCTCTATGTTCAATCCGCAATACCCAATCCTCAAACTTCTATCCGCAATACTCAATCCTCAATCCTCAATCCTCAATCCTCAATCCTCAATCCTCAATCTTCAATCCTCAATTCCCAATCTGCAATCCTCAACCCTCAATCCTCAATCCTCAATTCTCATTTTTCAATCCTCAACACCCAATACTCAATCTTCAATCCTCAATCCTCAACCCTCAATTCTCAATCGTCAATCCTCAATCCTCAATCCTCAGTCCTCAATCTTCAATCCTCAATACTCAATCTGCTATCCTCAATCCTCAGTCCTCACTCCTCAATCCTCATTCTTCAATCCTCAATACCGAATCCTCAATCTTCAATCCTCAATCCTCAATCCTCAATATTCAATCCTCAATCCTCAATCCTCAATCCTCAATCCTCATTCTTCGATCCTCAATACCCAATCCTCAATCTTCAATCCTCAATCGTCAATCCTCAATTCTCAATCCTCAATCCTCTGTCCTTAGTCCTCAAGCCTCAATCCTCAACCCTCAGCCCTCATCCTTAATCCTCAATCCTCAATCCTCAATCCTCAATCTTCAATCCTCAATACTCAATCTTCAATCCTCAATCCTCAGTCCTCAAACCTCAATTCTGAATGATCAATACTGAATCCTCAATCTTCAGCCCTCAGTCCTCAACATTCAGTTGTCAATCCTCAACCTCAATAGAATATCCTCAATTTACAGTTTTCAATACTCAATACTCAATGTGCAATCTTCAAATCTCTATCCAGAAACATAAATTCTCATCACTCAACCCTCAACACTCAGTACTCAATGTTCACCCCTGAATCCTCAACCCTCAATCTTTAATCATCAATATTCAATCTTCAATCCTCAATCATCAATCCTCAATCCTCAATCCTCAATCCCCAATCCTAAATCCTCAGTCCTCAAACCTCAATCCTGAATCCTCAATCCTGAATCCTCAATCTTCAGCCCTCAGTCCTCAACAATCAGTGGTCCATCCTCAATCCTCAATAGAATACCATGATTTCACAGTTGTCAATACTCAATACTCAACCTGCAAGCTTCAAATCTCTATCCACAAACATCAATTCTCATCACTCAACCCTCAACACTCAGTCTTCAATCCTCAATCCTCAGTCCTCAATCCTCAATCCTCATTCTTCAATCCTCAATGCACAATCCTCAATCCTCAATCTTCATTCTTCAATCCTCAACACCCAATCCTCAATCTTCAATCCTTAATCCTCAATCCTCAATTCTCAATCCTCAATCCTCAATCCTCAGACCTCAAACATCAATACTCTACCCTCAGTCGTCGTCCTCAATCCACAACACTCAATCCTCGATCCTCAATCTTCAATCATCAATATTCAACCTTCAACCCTCAATCCTCAATCCTCAATACTCAATCCTCAATCCTCAATGTTCTATCCTCAATACGCAATCCTCAATCTTCAATCCTCAATCCTCAATCCTCAGTCCTCAATCCTCAATCCTCATTCATAATCTTCAATCCTCAGTACGCCATGTTCAATCCTCAATCCTCAATCCTCAATCCTCAATCCTCAATCTTCAATACTCAATACTCAATCTTCAATCCTCAATCCTCAATCCTCATTCCTCAATCCTCAATCCTCAATCCTCAATCGTCAATCTTCAATCCTCAATACTCAATCGTCAATACTCAATCCTCAATACTCAATACTCAATCCTCATTCTTCAATCCTCAATACCCAATCCTCAATCTTCAATCCTCAATCCTCAATCCTCAATCCTCAATCCTCAATCCTCAACCTTAATCTTCAATCCTCAGTACCCAATCTTCAATCCTCAATCCTCAATCCTCAATCCTCAATCCTCAATCCTCATTCTTCAATCCTCAATGCACAATCCTCAATCCTCAATCTTCATTCTTCAATCCTCAACACCCAATCGTCAATCCTCAATCCTCAATCCTCAGTCCTCAATCTTCAATCCTCAATACTCAATCTGCTATCCTCAATCCTCAGTCCTCACTCCTCAATCCTCATTCTTCAATCCTCAATACCGAATCCTCAATCTTCAATCCTCAATCCTCAATCCTCAATATTCAATCCTCAATCCTCAATCCTCAATCCTCAATCCTCATTCTTCGATCCTCAATACCCAATCCTCAATCTTCAATCCTCAATCGTCAATCCTCAATTCTCAATCCTCAATCCTCTGTCCTTAGTCCTCAAGCCTCAATCCTCAACCCTCAGCCCTCATCCTTAATCCTCAATCCTCAATCCTCAATCCTCAATCTTCAATCCTCAATACTCAATCTTCAATCCTCAATCCTCAGTCCTCAAACCTCAATTCTGAATGATCAATACTGAATCCTCAATCTTCAGCCCTCAGTCCTCAACATTCAGTTGTCAATCCTCAACCTCAATAGAATATCCTCAATTTACAGTTTTCAATACTCAATACTCAATGTGCAATCTTCAAATCTCTATCCAGAAACATAAATTCTCATCACTCAACCCTCAACACTCAGTACTCAATGTTCACCCCTGAATCCTCAACCCTCAATCTTTAATCATCAATATTCAATCTTCAATCCTCAATCATCAATCCTCAATCCTCAATCCTCAATCCCCAATCCTAAATCCTCAGTCCTCAAACCTCAATCCTGAATCCTCAATCCTGAATCCTCAATCTTCAGCCCTCAGTCCTCAACAATCAGTGGTCCATCCTCAATCCTCAATAGAATACCATGATTTCACAGTTTTCAATACTCAATACTCAACCTGCAATCTTCAAATCTCTATCCACAAACATCAATTCTCATCACTCAACCCTCAACACTCAGTCTTCAATCCTCAATCCTCAGTCCTCAATCCTCAATCCTCATTCTTCAATCCTCAATGCACAATCCTCAATCCTCAATCTTCATTCTTCAATCCTCAACACCCAATCCTCAATCTTCAATCCTTAATGCTCAATCCTCAATTCTCAATCCTCAATCCTCAATCCTCAGACCTCAAACATCAATACTCTACCCTCAGTCGTCGTCCTCAATCCACAACACTCAATCCTCGATCCTCAATCTTCAATCATCAATATTCAATCTTCAACCCTCAATCCTCAATCCTCAATACTCAATCCTCAATCCTCAATGTTCTATCCTCAATACGCAATCCTCAATCTTCAATCCTCAATCCTCAATCCTCAGTCCTCAATCCTCAATCCTCATTCATAATCTTCAATCCTCAGTACGCCATGTTCAATCCTCAATCCTCAATCCTCAATCCTCAATCCTCAATCTTCAATACTCAATACTCAATCTTCAATCCTCAATCCTCAATCCTCATTCCTCAATCCTCAATCCTCAATCCTCAATCGTCAATCTTCAATCCTCAATACTCAATCGTCAATACTCAATCCTCAATACTCAATACTCAATCCTCATTCTTCAATCCTCAATACCCAATCCTCAATCTTCAATCCTCAATCCTCAATCCTCAATCCTCAATCCTCAATCCTCAACCTTAATCTTCAATCCTCAGTACTCAATCTTCAATCCTCAATCCTCAATCCTCAATCCTCAATCCTCAATCCTCATTCTTCAATCCTCAATGCACAATCCTCAATCCTCAATCTTCATTCTTCAATCCTCAACACCCAATCGTCAATCTTCAATCCTCAATCCCCAATCCTCAATTCTCAATCCTCAATCCTCAATCCTCAGACCTCAAACATCAATACTCTACCCTCAGTCCTCGTCCTCAATCCACAACACTCAATCCTCGATCCTCAATCTTCAATCATCAATATTCAATCGTCAATCCTCAATCCTCAATCCTCAATACTCAATCCTCAATCCTCAATGTTCTATCCTCAATACGCAATCCTCAATCTTCAATCCTCAATCCTCAATCCTCAGTCCTCAATCATCAATCCTCATTCATAATCTTCAATCCTCAGTACGCAATCTTCAATCCTCAATCCTCAATCCTCAATCCTCAATCCTCAATCTTCAATACTCAATACTCAATCTTCAATCCTCAATCCTCAATCCTCAATCCTCAATCCTCAATCCTCAATCCTCAATCGTCAATCTTCAATCCTCAATACTCAATCGTCAATACTCAATCCTCAAATCTCAATCCTCAATCCTCAATCCTCAATCTTCAATCATCATGACTCAATCTTCAATCCTCAATCATCAATCCTCAATCCTCAATCCTCAATCCTCAATCGTCAATCTTCAATCCTCAATACTCAATCTTCAATCCTCAATCCTCAATCCTCAATCCTCAATCCTCATTCTTCAATCCTCAATACCCAATCCTCAACCTTCAATCCTCAACCCTCAATCCTCAATCCTCAATCCTCAATCCTCAATCCTCAATCTTCAATCCTCAGTCCCAAATCCTCAATCTTCAATACTCACTCCTCAATCCTCAATCTTCAATCCTCAATACTCAGTCTCCAATCCTCTATCCTCAATCCTCAATCCTCAATCTTCAATTCTCAATCCTCAATCCCCAATTCTCAATCCTCAATCCTCAGTCCTCAGTCCTCAAACCTCAATCCTCAACCCTCAGCCCTCATCGTCAATCCTCAATCCTCAATCCTCAATCCTTAACCTTCAATCCTCAATACTCAAATCTTCAATCCTCAATCATCAATTCTCAACCCTCAATCCTCAATCCTCAATCCTCAGTCCTCAATTCTCAATACTCAATCGTCAGTCTTCAATCCTCAATACTCAATCTTCTATCCTCAATCCTCAATCCTCAATCCTGAATCCTCATTCTTGAATCCTCAATACCCAATACTCAATCTTCAATCCTCAATCCTCAATCCTCAATTCTCAATCCTCTACCTTCAGTCCCGAATACTAAATCTTCAATCCTCAATCCTCGATCCTCAATCCTCAATCCTCAATCCTCAATCCTCAATCCCCAGTCCTCAATCCTCAATCCTCAATCTTCAATCCCTAATACTCAATCTTCAATCCTCAATCCTCAATCCTCAATCCTCAATCCTCAATCGTCAGTCTTCAACCCTCAATACTCAATCTTCAAACCTCAACACTCAATCCTCAATCCTAGATCCTCAATTCTCATTCTCCAATCCTCAATACCCAATCTTCAGTCTTCAATCCTCAATCCTCAATCCTCAATTCTCAATCCCCAATCCTCAGTCCTCAGTCCTCAAACCTCAATACTCAACCCTCAGCCCTCATCCTCAATACTGAATCCTCAATTCTCAATGCTCAATCTTCAATCCTCAATACTCAATCTTCAATCCTCAATCCTCAGTCCTCAAACCTCAATTCTGAATCCTCAATACTGAATCCTCAATCTTCGGCCCTCCGTCCTCAACAATCTGTTGTGAATCCTCAATCCTCAATAGAATATCCTCAATTCAAAGTTTTCAATACTCAATACTCAATCTGCAATCTTCAAACCTCTATCCACAAACATCAATTCTCATCACTCAACACTCAACACTCAGTCCTCAATGTTCAATCCTCAATCCTCAATTCCCAATCTGCAATCCTCAATACTGAATCTTCATTCCTCAATCATCAATCCTCAATCTTCAATACTCAATCCTCAATCCTCAATCGTCAGTCTTCTATCCTCAATACTCAATCTTCAATCCTCAACACTCAATCCTCAATCCTCAATCCTCGATCCTCATTCTTCAATCCTCAATACCCAATCCTCAATCGTCAATCTTCAATCCTCAATCCTCAGTCCTCAATCCTCAACGCTCAATCGTCAGTCTTCAATCCTCAATACTCAATCTTCAATCCTCAATCCTCAAAACTCAATCCTCAATCCTCATTCTTCAATCCCTAATACCCAATACCCAATCTTCAATCCTCAATCCTCAATCCTCATTTCTCAATGCTCTATCCTCAGTCATCAGTCCTCAAACCTCAATCCTCAACCGTCAGTCCCCATCCTCAATCCTCAATCCTCAATCTTCAATCCTCAATCCTCAATCCTCAGTTCTCAATCCTCAATCCTCAGTCCTCAGTTCTCAAACCTCAATCCTCAACCCTCAGCACTCATCGTCAATCCCCAATCCTCAATCCTCAATCCTCAACCTTCAATCTTCAATACTCAATCCTCAATCCTCAACCCTCAATCCTCAATCCTCAATCCTCAGTCCTCAACCCTCATTCTTCAATCCTCAATACCCAATCCTCAATCTTCAAACCTCAATCCTCAATCCCCAATTCTCAATCCTCAATCCTCAGTCCTGAGTCCTCAAACCTCAATCCTCAACCCTCTGGCCTCATCGTCAATCCTCAATCCTCAATCCTCAATCCTTAACCTTCAATCCTCAATACTCAATCTTCAATCCTCAACCATCAATCCTCAAACCTCAATCCTCAATCGTCAATCTTCAATCCACAATACTCAATCTTCAATCCTCAATCCTCAATCCTCAATCCTCAGTCCTCATTCTTCAATCCTCAACACCCAATCCTCAATCTTCAATCCTCAATCCTCAATCCTCAATCCTCAATCCTCAATCCTCAATCCTCAATCTTCAATCCTCAGTCCCAAATCCTCAATCTTCAATACTCACTCCTCAATCCTCAATCTTCAATCCTCAATACTCAGTCTTCAATCCTCAATCCCCAATCCTCAATCCTCAATCCTCAGTCCTCATTCTTCAATCCTCAATACCCAATCCTCAATCTTCAATCCTCAATCCTCAATCCTCAATTCTCAATCCACAATCCTCAATCCTCAATCCTCAATCCTCAATCCTCAATGTTCAATCCGCAATAACCAATCGTCAATCTTCTATCCGCAATCCTCAATCCTCAATCCTCAATCCTCAATCCTCAATCCTCAATCCTCAATCTTCAATCCTCAATCTGCAATCCTCAATCCTCAATCCTCAATCCTCAATTCTCAGTTTTCAATCCTCAACACCCAATACTCAATCTTCAATCCTCAATCCTCAACCCTCAATTCTCAATCGTCAATCCTCAATCCTCAATACCGAATCCTCAATCTTCAATCCTCAACCCACAATCCTCAATTCTCAATCCTCAATCCTGAATCCTCAGACTTCAAACATCAATAATCAACCCCCAGTCCTCGTCCTCAATCCACAACCCTCAATCCTAAATCCTCAATCCTCAATCCTCAATCTTAATCTTTAACCCTCAGTACGCAATATTCAATCCTCAATCCTCAATCCTCAATCCACAATCCTCAATCTTCAATACCCAATACTCAATCTTCAATCCTCCATCCTCAATCCTCAATCCTCAATCCTCAATCCTCAATCCTCAAACCTCAATCGTCAATCTTCAATCCTCAATACTCAATCCTCAATCCTCAATCTTCAATCCTCAATCCTCAATCCTCAATATTCAATCCTCAATCCTCAATCCTCAATCCTCAATCCGCATTCTTCGATCCTCAATACCCAATCCTCAATCTTCAATCCTCAATCGTCAATCCTCAATTCTCAATCCTCAATCCTCTGTCCTTAGTCCTCAAGCCTCAATCCTCAACCCTCAGCCCTCATCCTCAATCCTCAATCCTCAATCCTCAATCCTCAATCTTCAATCATCAATACTCATTCTTCAATCCTCAATCCTCAGTCCTCAAACCTCAATTCTGAATCCTCAATACTGAATCCTCAATCTTCAGCCCTCAGTCCTCAACATTCAGTTGTCAATCCTCAACCTCAATAGAATATCCTCAATTTACAGTTTTCATTACTCAATACTCAATGTGCAATCTTCAAATCTCTATCCAGAAACATAAATTCTCATCACTCAACCCTCAACACTCAGTACTCAATGTTCAACCCTGATTCCTCAACCCTCAATCTTTAATCATCAATATTCAATCTTCAATCCTCAATCATCAATCCTCAATCCTCAATCCTCAATCCCCAATCCTCAATCCTCAGTCCTCAAACCTCAATCCTGAATCCTCAATCCTGAATCCTCAATCTTCAGCCCTCAGTCCTCAACAATCAGTGGTCCATCCTCAATCCTCAATAGAATACCATGATTTCACAGTTTTCAATACTCAATACTCAACCTGCAATCTTCAAATCTCTATCCACAAACATCAATTCTCATCACTCAACCCTCAACACTCAGTCTTCAATCCTCAATCCTCAGTCCTCAATCCTCAATCCACATTCTTCAATCCTCAATGCACAATCCTCAATCCTCAATCTTCATTCTTCAATCCTCAACACCCAATCGTCAATCTTCAATCCTCAATCCCCAATCCTCAATTCTCAATCCTCAATCCTCAATCCTCAGACCTCAAACATCAATACTCTACCCTCAGTCCTCGTCCTCAATCCACAACACTCAATCCTCGATCCTCAATCTTCAATCATCAATATTCAATCTTCAATCCTCAATCCTCAATCCTCAATACTCAATCCTCAATCCTCAATGTTCTATCCTCAATACGCAATCCTCAATCTTCAATCCTCAATCCTCAATCCTCAGTCCTCAATCATCAATCCTCATTCATAATCTTCAATCCTCAGTACGCAATCTTCAATCCTCAATCCTCAATCCTCAATCCTCTATCCTCAATCTTCAATACTCAATACTCAATCTTCAATCCTCAATCCTCAATCCTCAATCCTCAATCCTCAATCCTCAATCCTCAATCGTCAATCTTCAATCCTCAATACTCAATCGTCAATACTCAATCCTCAAATCTCAATCCTCAATCCTCAATCCTCAATCTTCAATCATCATGTCTCAATCTTCAATCCTCAATCATCAATCCTCAATCCTCAATCCTCAATCCTCAATCGTCAATCTTCAATCCTCAATACTCAATCTTCAATCCTCAATCCTCAATCCTCAATCCTCAATCCTCATTCTTCAATCCTCAATACCCAATCCTCAACCTTCAATCCTCAATCCTCAATCCTCAATCCTCAATCCTCAATCCTCAATCCTCAATCTTCAATCCTCAGTCCCAAATCCTCAATCTTCAATACTCACTCCTCAATCCTCAATCTTCAATCCTCAATACTCAGTCTCCAATCCTCAATCCTCAATCCTCAATCCTCAATCCTCAATCCTCAATCCTCATTCTTCAATCCTCAATACCCAATCCTCAATCTTCAATCCTCAATCCTCAATACTCAATCCTCAATCCTCAATGCTCAATCCTCAATCTTCAATCCTCAATACACAATCTTCAATCCTCAATCCTCAATCCTCAATCCTCAATCCTCAATCCTCAATCTTAATCTTCAATCCTCAGTACTCAATCTTCAATCCTCAATCCTCAATCCTCAATCCTCAATCCTCAATCTTCAATCCTCAATACGCAATCCTCAATCTTCAATCCTCAATCCTCAATCCTCAATCCTCAATCCTCAATCCTCAATCTTAATCTTCAATCCTCAGTACGCTATCTTCAATCCTCAATCCTCAATCCTCAATCCTCAATCCTCAATCTTCCATACTCAATACTCAATCTTCAATCCTCAATCCTCAATCCTCAATCCTCAATCCTCAATCGTCAATCTTCAATCCTCAATACTCAATCGTCAATACTCAATCCTCAATACTCAATCCTCAATCCTCAATCGTCAATCTTCAATCCTCAATACCCAATCTTCAATCCTCAATCCTCAATACTCAATACTCAATCCTCAATCTTCAATCCTCAATACCCAATCCTCAATCTTCAATCCTCAATCCTCAATCCTCAATCCTCAATCCTCAATATTCAATCCTCAATCCTCAATCCTCAATCCTCAATCCTCAATCCTCAATATTCAGTCCTCAATCCTCAATCCTCAATCCTCAATCCTCATTCTTCGATCCTCAATACCCAATCCTCAATCTTCAATCCTCAATCCTCAATCCTCAATTCTCAATCCTCAATCCTCTGTCCTTAGTCCTCAAGCCTCAATCCTCAACCCTCAGCCCTCATCCTCAATCCTCAATCCTCGATCCTCAATCCTCAATCTTCAATCCTCAATACTCAAGCTTCAATCCTCAATCCTCAGTCCTCAAACCTCAATTCTGAATCCTCAATACTGAATCCTCAATCTTCAGCCCTCAGTCCTCAACATTCAGTTGTCAATCCTCAATCCTGAATAGAATATCCTCAATTTACAGTTTTCAATACTCAATACTCAATGTGCAATCTTCAGATCTCTATCCAGAAACATAAATTCTCATCACTCAACCCTCAACACTCAGTACTCAATGTTCAAACCTGATTCCTCAACCCTCAATCTTTAATCATCAATATTCAATCTTCAATCCTCAATCATCAATCCTCAATCCTCAATCCTCAATACCCAATCCTCAATCCTCAGTCCTCAAACCTCAATCCTGAATCCTCAATCCTGAATCCTCAATCTTCAGCCCTCAGTCCTCAACAATCAGTGGTCCATCCTCAATCCTCAATAGAATACCATGCTTTCACACTTTTCAATACTCAATACTCAACCTGCAATCTTCAAATCTCTATCCACAAACATCAATTCTCATCACTCAACCCTCAACACTCAGTCTTCAATCCTCAATCCTCAGTCCTCAATCCTCAATCCTCATTCTTCAATCCTCAATGCACAATCCTCAATCCTCAATCTTCATTCTTCAATCCTCAACACCCAATCGTCAATCTTCAATCCTCAATCCCCAATCCTCAATTCTCAATCCTCAATCCTCAATCCTCAGACCTCAAACATCAATACTCTACCCTCAGTCCTCGTCCTCAATCCTCAATACTCAATACTCAATCCTCAATCTTCAATCCTCAATACCCAATCCTCAATCATCAATCCTCAATCCTCAATCCTCAATCCTCAATCCTCAATATTCAATCCTCAATCCTCAATCCTCAATCCTCAATCCTCAATCTTCAATCCTCAATACTCAATCTTCAATCCTCAATCCTCAATCCTCAACCCTCAATCCTCAAACCACAATACTCAATCGTCAATCTTCAATCCACAATACTCAATCTTCAATACTCAATCCTCAATCCTCAATCCTCAGTCCTCATTCTTCAATCCTCAATACCCAATCCTCAATCTTCAATCCTCAACACCCAATCCTCAATCTTCAATCCTTAATGCTCAATCCTCAATTCTCAATCCTCAATCCTCAATCCTCAGACCTCAAACATCAATACTCTACCCTCAGTCGTCGTCCTCAATCCACAACACTCAATCCTCGATCCTCAATCTTCAATCATCAATATTCAATCTTCAACCCTCAATCCTCAATCCTCAATACTCAATCCTCAATCCTCAATGTTCTATCCTCAATACGCAATCCTCAATCTTCAATCCTCAATCCTCAATCCTCAGTCCTCAATCCTCAATCCTCATTCATAATCTTCAATCCTCAGTACGCCATGTTCAATCCTCAATCCTCAATCCTCAATCCTCAATCCTCAATCTTCAATACTCAATACTCAATCTTCAATCCTCAATCCTCAATCCTCATTCCTCAATCCTCAATCCTCAATCCTCAATCGTCAATCTTCAATCCTCAATACTCAATCGTCAATACTCAATCCTCAATACTCAATACTCAATCCTCATTCTTCAATCCTCAATACCCAATCCTCAATCTTCAATCCTCAATCCTCAATCCTCAATCCTCAATCCTCAATCCTCAACCTTAATCTTCAATCCTCAGTACTCAATCTTCAATCCTCAATCCTCAATCCTCAATCCTCAATCCTCAATCCTCATTCTTCAATCCTCAATGCACAATCCTCAATCCTCAATCTTCATTCTTCAATCCTCAACACCCAATCGTCAATCTTCAATCCTCAATCCCCAATCCTCAATTCTCAATCCTCAATCCTCAATCCTCAGACCTCAAACATCAATACTCTACCCTCAGTCCTCGTCCTCAATCCACAACACTCAATCCTCGATCCTCAATCTTCAATCATCAATATTCAATCGTCAATCCTCAATCCTCAATCCTCAATACTCAATCCTCAATCCTCAATGTTCTATCCTCAATACGCAATCCTCAATCTTCAATCCTCAATCCTCAATCCTCAGTCCTCAATCATCAATCCTCATTCATAATCTTCAATCCTCAGTACGCAATCTTCAATCCTCAATCCTCAATCCTCAATCCTCAATCCTCAATCTTCAATACTCAATACTCAATCTTCAATCCTCAATCCTCAATCCTCAATCCTCAATCCTCAATCCTCAATCCTCAATCGTCAATCTTCAATCCTCAATACTCAATCGTCAATACTCAATCCTCAAATCTCAATCCTCAATCCTCAATCCTCAATCTTCAATCATCATGACTCAATCTTCAATCCTCAATCATCAATCCTCAATCCTCAATCCTCAATCCTCAATCGTCAATCTTCAATCCTCAATACTCAATCTTCAATCCTCAATCCTCAATCCTCAATCCTCAATCCTCATTCTTCAATCCTCAATACCCAATCCTCAACCTTCAATCCTCAACCCTCAATCCTCAATCCTCAATCCTCAATCCTCAATCCTCAATCTTCAATCCTCAGTCCCAAATCCTCAATCTTCAATACTCACTCCTCAATCCTCAATCTTCAATCCTCAATACTCAGTCTCCAATCCTCTATCCTCAATCCTCAATCCTCAATCTTCAATTCTCAATCCTCAATCCCCAATTCTCAATCCTCAATCCTCAGTCCTCAGTCCTCAAACCTCAATCCTCAACCCTCAGCCCTCATCGTCAATCCTCAATCCTCAATCCTCAATCCTTAACCTTCAATCCTCAATACTCAAATCTTCAATCCTCAATCATCAATTCTCAACCCTCAATCCTCAATCCTCAATCCTCAGTCCTCAATTCTCAATACTCAATCGTCAGTCTTCAATCCTCAATACTCAATCTTCTATCCTCAATCCTCAATCCTCAATCCTGAATCCTCATTCTTGAATCCTCAATACCCAATACTCAATCTTCAATCCTCAATCCTCAATCCTCAATTCTCAATCCTCTACCTTCAGTCCCGAATACTAAATCTTCAATCCTCAATCCTCGATCCTCAATCCTCAATCCTCAATCCTCAATCCTCAATCCCCAGTCCTCAATCCTCAATCCTCAATCTTCAATCCCTAATACTCAATCTTCAATCCTCAATCCTCAATCCTCAATCCTCAATCCTCAATCGTCAGTCTTCAACCCTCAATACTCAATCTTCAAACCTCAACACTCAATCCTCAATCCTAGATCCTCAATTCTCATTCTCCAATCCTCAATACCCAATCTTCAGTCTTCAATCCTCAATCCTCAATCCTCAATTCTCAATCCCCAATCCTCAGTCCTCAGTCCTCAAACCTCAATACTCAACCCTCAGCCCTCATCCTCAATACTGAATCCTCAATTCTCAATGCTCAATCTTCAATCCTCAATACTCAATCTTCAATCCTCAATCCTCAGTCCTCAAACCTCAATTCTGAATCCTCAATACTGAATCCTCAATCTTCGGCCCTCCGTCCTCAACAATCTGTTGTGAATCCTCAATCCTCAATAGAATATCCTCAATTCAAAGTTTTCAATACTCAATACTCAATCTGCAATCTTCAAACCTCTATCCACAAACATCAATTCTCATCACTCAACACTCAACACTCAGTCCTCAATGTTCAATCCTCAATCCTCAATTCCCAATCTGCAATCCTCAATACTGAATCTTCATTCCTCAATCATCAATCCTCAATCTTCAATACTCAATCCTCAATCCTCAATCGTCAGTCTTCTATCCTCAATACTCAATCTTCAATCCTCAACACTCAATCCTCAATCCTCAATCCTCGATCCTCATTCTTCAATCCTCAATACCCAATCCTCAATCGTCAATCTTCAATCCTCAATCCTCAGTCCTCAATCCTCAACGCTCAATCGTCAGTCTTCAATCCTCAATACTCAATCTTCAATCCTCAATCCTCAAAACTCAATCCTCAATCCTCATTCTTCAATCCCTAATACCCAATACCCAATCTTCAATCCTCAATCCTCAATCCTCATTTCTCAATGCTCTATCCTCAGTCATCAGTCCTCAAACCTCAATCCTCAACCGTCAGTCCCCATCCTCAATCCTCAATCCTCAATCTTCAATCCTCAATCCTCAATCCTCAGTTCTCAATCCTCAATCCTCAGTCCTCAGTTCTCAAACCTCAATCCTCAACCCTCAGCACTCATCGTCAATCCCCAATCCTCAATCCTCAATCCTCAACCTTCAATCTTCAATACTCAATCCTCAATCCTCAACCCTCAATCCTCAATCCTCAATCCTCAGTCCTCAACCCTCATTCTTCAATCCTCAATACCCAATCCTCAATCTTCAAACCTCAATCCTCAATCCCCAATTCTCAATCCTCAATCCTCAGTCCTGAGTCCTCAAACCTCAATCCTCAACCCTCTGGCCTCATCGTCAATCCTCAATCCTCAATCCTCAATCCTTAACCTTCAATCCTCAATACTCAATCTTCAATCCTCAACCATCAATCCTCAAACCTCAATCCTCAATCGTCAATCTTCAATCCACAATACTCAATCTTCAATCCTCAATCCTCAATCCTCAATCCTCAGTCCTCATTCTTCAATCCTCAACACCCAATCCTCAATCTTCAATCCTCAATCCTCAATCCTCAATCCTCAATCCTCAATCCTCAATCCTCAATCTTCAATCCTCAGTCCCAAATCCTCAATCTTCAATACTCACTCCTCAATCCTCAATCTTCAATCCTCAATACTCAGTCTTCAATCCTCAATCCCCAATCCTCAATCCTCAATCCTCAGTCCTCATTCTTCAATCCTCAATACCCAATCCTCAATCTTCAATCCTCAATCCTCAATCCTCAATTCTCAATCCACAATCCTCAATCCTCAATCCTCAATCCTCAATCCTCAATGTTCAATCCGCAATAACCAATCGTCAATCTTCTATCCGCAATCCTCAATCCTCAATCCTCAATCCTCAATCCTCAATCCTCAATCCTCAATCTTCAATCCTCAATCTGCAATCCTCAATCCTCAATCCTCAATCCTCAATTCTCAGTTTTCAATCCTCAACACCCAATACTCAATCTTCAATCCTCAATCCTCAACCCTCAATTCTCAATCGTCAATCCTCAATCCTCAATACCGAATCCTCAATCTTCAATCCTCAACCCACAATCCTCAATTCTCAATCCTCAATCCTGAATCCTCAGACTTCAAACATCAATAATCAACCCCCAGTCCTCGTCCTCAATCCACAACCCTCAATCCTAAATCCTCAATCCTCAATCCTCAATCTTAATCTTTAACCCTCAGTACGCAATATTCAATCCTCAATCCTCAATCCTCAATCCACAATCCTCAATCTTCAATACCCAATACTCAATCTTCAATCCTCCATCCTCAATCCTCAATCCTCAATCCTCAATCCTCAATCCTCAAACCTCAATCGTCAATCTTCAATCCTCAATACTCAATCCTCAATCCTCAATCTTCAATCCTCAATCCTCAATCCTCAATATTCAATCCTCAATCCTCAATCCTCAATCCTCAATCCGCATTCTTCGATCCTCAATACCCAATCCTCAATCTTCAATCCTCAATCGTCAATCCTCAATTCTCAATCCTCAATCCTCTGTCCTTAGTCCTCAAGCCTCAATCCTCAACCCTCAGCCCTCATCCTCAATCCTCAATCCTCAATCCTCAATCCTCAATCTTCAATCATCAATACTCATTCTTCAATCCTCAATCCTCAGTCCTCAAACCTCAATTCTGAATCCTCAATACTGAATCCTCAATCTTCAGCCCTCAGTCCTCAACATTCAGTTGTCAATCCTCAACCTCAATAGAATATCCTCAATTTACAGTTTTCATTACTCAATACTCAATGTGCAATCTTCAAATCTCTATCCAGAAACATAAATTCTCATCACTCAACCCTCAACACTCAGTACTCAATGTTCAACCCTGATTCCTCAACCCTCAATCTTTAATCATCAATATTCAATCTTCAATCCTCAATCATCAATCCTCAATCCTCAATCCTCAATCCCCAATCCTCAATCCTCAGTCCTCAAACCTCAATCCTGAATCCTCAATCCTGAATCCTCAATCTTCAGCCCTCAGTCCTCAACAATCAGTGGTCCATCCTCAATCCTCAATAGAATACCATGATTTCACAGTTTTCAATACTCAATACTCAACCTGCAATCTTCAAATCTCTATCCACAAACATCAATTCTCATCACTCAACCCTCAACACTCAGTCTTCAATCCTCAATCCTCAGTCCTCAATCCTCAATCCACATTCTTCAATCCTCAATGCACAATCCTCAATCCTCAATCTTCATTCTTCAATCCTCAACACCCAATCGTCAATCTTCAATCCTCAATCCCCAATCCTCAATTCTCAATCCTCAATCCTCAATCCTCAGACCTCAAACATCAATACTCTACCCTCAGTCCTCGTCCTCAATCCACAACACTCAATCCTCGATCCTCAATCTTCAATCATCAATATTCAATCTTCAATCCTCAATCCTCAATCCTCAATACTCAATCCTCAATCCTCAATGTTCTATCCTCAATACGCAATCCTCAATCTTCAATCCTCAATCCTCAATCCTCAGTCCTCAATCATCAATCCTCATTCATAATCTTCAATCCTCAGTACGCAATCTTCAATCCTCAATCCTCAATCCTCAATCCTCTATCCTCAATCTTCAATACTCAATACTCAATCTTCAATCCTCAATCCTCAATCCTCAATCCTCAATCCTCAATCCTCAATCCTCAATCGTCAATCTTCAATCCTCAATACTCAATCGTCAATACTCAATCCTCAAATCTCAATCCTCAATCCTCAATCCTCAATCTTCAATCATCATGTCTCAATCTTCAATCCTCAATCATCAATCCTCAATCCTCAATCCTCAATCCTCAATCGTCAATCTTCAATCCTCAATACTCAATCTTCAATCCTCAATCCTCAATCCTCAATCCTCAATCCTCATTCTTCAATCCTCAATACCCAATCCTCAACCTTCAATCCTCAATCCTCAATCCTCAATCCTCAATCCTCAATCCTCAATCCTCAATCTTCAATCCTCAGTCCCAAATCCTCAATCTTCAATACTCACTCCTCAATCCTCAATCTTCAATCCTCAATACTCAGTCTCCAATCCTCAATCCTCAATCCTCAATCCTCAATCCTCAATCCTCAATCCTCATTCTTCAATCCTCAATACCCAATCCTCAATCTTCAATCCTCAATCCTCAATACTCAATCCTCAATCCTCAATGCTCAATCCTCAATCTTCAATCCTCAATACACAATCTTCAATCCTCAATCCTCAATCCTCAATCCTCAATCCTCAATCCTCAATCTTAATCTTCAATCCTCAGTACTCAATCTTCAATCCTCAATCCTCAATCCTCAATCCTCAATCCTCAATCTTCAATCCTCAATACGCAATCCTCAATCTTCAATCCTCAATCCTCAATCCTCAATCCTCAATCCTCAATCCTCAATCTTAATCTTCAATCCTCAGTACGCTATCTTCAATCCTCAATCCTCAATCCTCAATCCTCAATCCTCAATCTTCCATACTCAATACTCAATCTTCAATCCTCAATCCTCAATCCTCAATCCTCAATCCTCAATCGTCAATCTTCAATCCTCAATACTCAATCGTCAATACTCAATCCTCAATACTCAATCCTCAATCCTCAATCGTCAATCTTCAATCCTCAATACCCAATCTTCAATCCTCAATCCTCAATACTCAATACTCAATCCTCAATCTTCAATCCTCAATACCCAATCCTCAATCTTCAATCCTCAATCCTCAATCCTCAATCCTCAATCCTCAATATTCAATCCTCAATCCTCAATCCTCAATCCTCAATCCTCAATCCTCAATATTCAGTCCTCAATCCTCAATCCTCAATCCTCAATCCTCATTCTTCGATCCTCAATACCCAATCCTCAATCTTCAATCCTCAATCCTCAATCCTCAATTCTCAATCCTCAATCCTCTGTCCTTAGTCCTCAAGCCTCAATCCTCAACCCTCAGCCCTCATCCTCAATCCTCAATCCTCGATCCTCAATCCTCAATCTTCAATCCTCAATACTCAAGCTTCAATCCTCAATCCTCAGTCCTCAAACCTCAATTCTGAATCCTCAATAGTGAATCCTCAATCTTCAGCCCTCAGTCCTCAACATTCAGTTGTCAATCCTCAATCCTGAATAGAATATCCTCAATTTACAGTTTTCAATACTCAATACTCAATGTGCAATCTTCAGATCTCTATCCAGAAACATAAATTCTCATCACTCAACCCTCAACACTCAGTACTCAATGTTCAAACCTGATTCCTCAACCCTCAATCTTTAATCATCAATATTCAATCTTCAATCCTCAATCATCAATCCTCAATCCTCAATCCTCAATACCCAATCCTCAATCCTCAGTCCTCAAACCTCAATCCTGAATCCTCAATCCTGAATCCTCAATCTTCAGCCCTCAGTCCTCAACAATCAGTGGTCCATCCTCAATCCTCAATAGAATACCATGATTTCACACTTTTCAATACTCAATACTCAACCTGCAATCTTCAAATCTCTATCCACAAACATCAATTCTCATCACTCAACCCTCAACACTCAGTCTTCAATCCTCAATCCTCAGTCCTCAATCCTCAATCCTCATTCTTCAATCCTCAATGCACAATCCTCAATCCTCAATCTTCATTCTTCAATCCTCAACACCCAATCGTCAATCTTCAATCCTCAATCCCCAATCCTCAATTCTCAATCCTCAATCCTCAATCCTCAGACCTCAAACATCAATACTCTACCCTCAGTCCTCGTCCTCAATCCTCAATACTCAATACTCAATCCTCAATCTTCAATCCTCAATACCCAATCCTCAATCATCAATCCTCAATCCTCAATCCTCAATCCTCAATCCTCAATATTCAATCCTCAATCCTCAATCCTCAATCCTCAATCCTCAATCTTCAATCCTCAATACTCAATCTTCAATCCTCAATCCTCAATCCTCAATCCTCAATCCTCAAACCACAATACTCAATCGTCAATCTTCAATCCACAATACTCAATCTTCAATACTCAATCCTCAATCCTCAATCCTCAGTCCTCATTCTTCAATCCTCAATACCCAATCCTCAATCTTCAATCCTCAATCCTCAATCCTCAATCCTCAATCCTCAATCCTCAATCCTCAATCTTCAATCCTCAGTCCCAAATCCTCAATCTTCAATACTCACTCCTCAATCCTCAATCTTCAATCATCAATATTCAATCTTCAATCCTCAATCCTCAATCCTCAATACTCAATCCTCAATCCTCAATGTTCTATCCTCAATACGCAATCCTCAATCTTCAATCCTCAATCCTCAATCCTCAGTCCTCAATCATCAATCCTCATTCATAATCTTCAATCCTCAGTACGCAATCTTCAATCCTCAATCCTCAATCCTCAATCCTCTATCCTCAATCTTCAATACTCAATACTCAATCTTCAATCCTCAATCCTCAATCCTCAATCCTCAATCCTCAATCCTCAATCCTCAATCGTCAATCTTCAATCCTCAATACTCAATCGTCAATACTCAATCCTCAAATCTCAATCCTCAATCCTCAATCCTCAATCTTCAATCATCATGTCTCAATCTTCAATCCTCAATCATCAATCCTCAATCCTCAATCCTCAATCCTCAATCGTCAATCTTCAATCCTCAATACTCAATCTTCAATCCTCAATCCTCAATCCTCAATCCTCAATCCTCATTCTTCAATCCTCAATACCCAATCCTCAACCTTCAATCCTCAATCCTCAATCCTCAATCCTCAATCCTCAATCCTCAATCCTCAATCTTCAATCCTCAGTCCCAAATCCTCAATCTTCAATCCTCACTCCTCAATCCTCAATCTTCAATCCTCAATACTCAGTCTCCAATCCTCAATCCTCAATCCTCAATCCTCAATCCTCAATCCTCAATCCTCATTCTTCAATCCTCAATACCCAATCCTCAATCTTCAATCCTCAATCCTCAATACTCAATCCTCAATCCTCAATGCTCAATCCTCAATCTTCAATCCTCAATACACAATCTTCAATCCTCAATCCTCAATCCTCAATCCTCAATCCTCAATCCTCAATCTTAATCTTCAATCCTCAGTACTCAATCTTCAATCCTCAATCCTCAATCCTCAATCCTCAATCCTCAATCTTCAATCCTCAATACGCAATCCTCAATCTTCAATCCTCAATCCTCAATCCTCAATCCTCAATCCTCAATCCTCAATCTTAATCTTCAATCCTCAGTACGCTATCTTCAATCCTCAATCCTCAATCCTCAATCCTCAATCCTCAATCCTCAATCCTCAATCTTCAATCCTCAGTCCCAAATCCTCAATCTTCAATACTCACTCCTCAATCCTCAATCTTCAATCCTCAATACTCAGTCTCCAATCCTCAATCCTCAATCCTCAATCCTCAATCCTCAATCCTCAATCCTCATTCTTCAATCCTCAATACCCAATCCTCAATCTTCAATCCTCAATCCTCAATACTCAATCCTCAATCCTCAATCCTCAATCCTCAATCTTCAATCCTCAATACACAATCTTCAATCCTCAATCCTCAATCCTCAATCCTCAATCCTCAATCCTCAATCCTCAATCTTAATCTTCAATCCTCAGTACTCAATCTTCAATCCTCAATCCTCAATCCTCAATCCTCAATCCTCAATCTTCAATCCTCAATACGCAATCCTCAATCTTCAATCCTCAATCCTCAATCCTCAATCCTCAATCCTCAATCCTCAATCTTAATCTTCAATCCTCAGTACGCTATCTTCAATCCTCAATCCTCAATCCTCAATCCTCAATCCTCAATCTTCCATACTCAATACTCAATCTTCAATCCTCAATCCTCAATCCTCAATCCTCTATCCTCAATCGTCAATCTTCAATCCTCAATACTCAATCGTCAATACTCAATCCTCAATACTCAATCCTCAATCCTCAATCGTCAATCTTCAATCCTCAATACCCAATCTTCAATCCTCAATCCTGAATACTCAATACTCAATCCTCAATCTTCAATCCTCAATACCCAATCCTCAATCTTCAATCCTCAATCCTCAATCCTCAATCCTCAATCCTCAATATTCAATCCTCAATCCTCAATCCTCAATCCTCAATCCTCAATCTTCAATCCTCAATACTCAATCTTCAATCCTCAATCCTCAATCCTCAATCCTCAATCCTCAAACCACAATACTCAATCGTCAATCTTCAATCCACAATACTCAATCTTCAATACTCAATCCTCAATCCTCAATCCTCAGTCCTCATTCTTCAATCCTCAATACCCAATCCTCAATCTTCAATCCTCAATCCTCAATCCTCAATCCTCAATCCTCAATCCTCAATCCTCACTCTTCAATCCTCAGTCCCAAATCCTCAATCTTCAATACTCACTCCTCAATCCTCAATCGTCAATCCTCAATACTCAGTCTTCAATCCTCAATCCTCAATCCTCAATCCTCAATCCTCAATCCTCATTCTTCAATCCTCAATACCCAATCCTCAATATTCAATCCTCAATCCTCCATCCTCAATCCTCAATCCTCATTCTTCGATCCTCAGTACCCAATCCTCAATCTTCAATCCTCAATCGTCAATCCTCAATTCTCAATCCTCAATCCTCTGTCCTTAGTCCTCAAGCCTCAATCCTCAACCCTCAGCCCTCATCCTTAATCCTCAATCCTCAATCCTCAATCCTCAATCTTCAATCCTCAATACTCAATCTTCAATCCTCAATCCTCAGTCCTCAAACCTCAATTCTGAATGATCAATACTGAATCCTCAATCTTCAGCCCTCAGTCCTCAACATTCAGTTGTCAATCCTCAACCTCAATAGAATATCCTCAATTTACAGTTTTCAATACTCAATACTCAATGTGCAATCTTCAAATCCCTATCCAGAAACATAAATTCTCATCACTCAACCCTCAACACTCAGTACTCAATGTTCACCCCTGAATCCTCAACCCTCAATCTTTAATCATCAATATTCAATCTTCAATCCTCAATCATCAATCCTCAATCCTCAATCCTCAATCCCCAATCCTAAATCCTCAGTCCTCAAACCTCAATCCTGAATCCTCAATCCTGAATCCTCAATCTTCAGCCCTCAGTCCTCAACAATCAGTGGTCCATCCTCAATCCTCAATAGAATACCATGATTTCACAGTTTTCAATACTCAATACTCAACCTGCAATCTTCAAATCTCTATCCACAAACATCAATTCTCATCACTCAACCCTCAACACTCAGTCTTCAATCCTCAATCCTCAGTCCTCAATCCTCAATCCTCATTCTTCAATCCTTAATGCACAATCCTCAATCCTCAATCTTCATTCTTCAATCCTCAACACCCAATCCTCAATCTTCAATCCTTAATCCTCAATCCCTAATTCTCAATCCTCAATCCTCAATCCTCAGACCTCAAACATCAATACTCTACCCTCAGTCGTCGTCCTCAATCCACAACACTCAATCCTCGATCCTCAATCTTCAATCATCAATATTCAATCTTCAACCCTCAATCCTCAATCCTCAATACTCAATCCTCAATCCTCAATGTTCTATCCTCAATACGCAATCCTCAATCTTCAATCCTCAATCCTCAATCCTCAGTCCTCAATCCTCAATCCTCATTCATAATCTTCAATCCTCAGTACGCCATGTTCAATCCTCAATCCTCAATCCTCAATCCTCAATCCTCAATCTTCAATACTCAATACTCAATCTTCAATCCTCAATCCTCAATCCTCATTCCTCAATCCTCAATCCTCAATCCTCAATCGTCAATCTTCAATCCTCAATACTCAATCGTCAATACTCAATCCTCAATACTCAATACTCAATCCTCATTCTTCAATCCTCAATACCCAATCCTCAATCTTCAATCCTCAATCCTCAATCCTCAATCCTCAATCCTCAATCCTCAACCTTAATCTTCAATCCTCAGTACTCAATCTTCAATCCTCAATCCTCAATCCTCAATCCTCAATCCTCATTCTTCAATCCTCAATGCACAATCCTCAATCCTCAATCTTCATTCTTCAATCCTCAACACCCAATCGTCAATCTTCAATCCTCAATCCCCAATCCTCAATTCTCAATCCTCAATCCTCAATCCTCAGACCTCAAACATCAATACTCTACCCTCAGTCCTCGTCCTCAATCCACAACACTCAATCCTCGATCCTCAATCTTCAATCATCAATATTCAATCGTCAATCCTCAATCCTCAATCCTCAATACTCAATCCTCAATCCTCAATGTTCTATCCTCAATACGCAATCCTCAATCTTCAATCCTCAATCCTCAATCCTCAGTCCTCAATCATCAATCCTCATTCATAATCTTCAATCCTCAGTACGCAATCTTCAATCCTCAATCCTCAATCCTCAATCCTCAATCCTCAATCTTCAATACTCAATACTCAATCTTCAATCCTCAATCCTCAATCCTCAATCCTCAATCCTCAATCCTCAATCCTCAATCGTCAATCTTCAATCCTCAATACTCAATCGTCAATACTCAATCCTCAAATCTCAATCCTCAATCCTCAATCCTCAATCTTCAATCATCATGACTCAATCTTCAATCCTCAATCATCAATCCTCAATCCTCAATCCTCAATCCTCAATCGTCAATCTTCAATCCTCAATACTCAATCTTCAATCCTCAATCCTCAATCCTCAATCCTCAATCCTCATTCTTCAATCCTCAATACCCAATCCTCAACCTTCAATCCTCAACCCTCAATCCTCAATCCTCAATCCTCAATCCTCAATCCTCAATCTTCAATCCTCAGTCCCAAATCCTCAATCTTCAATACTCACTCCTCAATCCTCAATCTTCAATCCTCAATACTCAGTCTCCAATCCTCAATCCTCAATCCTCAATCCTCAATCTTCAATTCTCAATCCTCAATCCCCAATTCTCAATCCTCAATCCTCAGTCCTCAGTCCTCAAACCTCAATCCTCAACCCTCAGCCCTCATCGTCAATCCTCAATCCTCAATCCTCAATCCTTAACCTTCAATCCTCAATACTCAAATCTTCAATCCTCAATCATCAATTCTCAACCCTCAATCCTCAATCCTCAGTCCTCAGTCCTCAAACCTCAATACTCAACCCTCAGCCCTCATCCTCAATACTGAATCCTCAATTCTCAATGCTCAATCTTCAATCCTCAATACTCAATCTTCAATCCTCAATCCTCAGTCCTCAAACCTCAATTCTGAATCCTCAATCCTGAATCCTCAATCTTCGGCCCTCAGTCCTCAACAATCTGTTGTGAATCCTCAATCCTCAATAGAATATCCTCAATTCAAAGTTTTCAATACTCAATACTCAATCTGCAATCTTCAAACCTCTATCCACAAACATCAATTCTCATCACTCAACACTCAACACTCAGTCCTCAATGTTCAATCCTCAATCCTCAATCCTCAATCCTCAGTCCTCAACCCACATTCTTCAATCCTCAATACCCAATCCTCAATCTTCAATCCTCAATCCTCAATCCCCAATTCTCAATCCTCAATCCTCAGTCCTGAGTCCTCAAACCTCAATCCTCAACCCTCTGGCCTCATCGTCAATCCTCAATCCTCAATCCTCAATCCTTAACCTTCAATCCTCAATACTCAATCTTCAAACCTCAATCATCAATCCTCAAACCTCAATCCTCAATCGTCAATCTTCAATCCACAATACTCAATCTTCAATCCTCAATCCTCAATCCTCAATCCTCAGTTCTCATTCTTCAATCCTCAATACCCAATCCTCAATCTTCAATCCTCAATCCTCAATCCTCAATCCTCAATCCTCAATCCACAATCTTCAATACTCAATCCTCAATCCTCAATCCTCTATCCTCAATCCTCAACCCTCAGACCTCATTATCAGTTCTCAATTCTCAATCCTCAATCCTCAGTCCTCAATCCTCAGTCCTCAATGATCAATCCTCAATCCTCAATCTTCAATCCTCAATACTCAATCTTCAATCCTCAATCCTCAATCCTCAATCGTCAATCTTCAGTCCTCAATACTCAATCCTCAATCCTCAACCTTCAATCGTCAATACTCATTCTTCAATCCTCAGTCCTCAACCCTCAACCCTCAATATTCATTCCTCAATCCTCAATCCTCAATCCTCTATACTCAATCCTCAACCCTCAGACCTCATTATCAGTTCTCAATTCTCAATCCTCAATCCTCAATCCTCAGTCCTCAATGATCAATCCTCAATCCTCAATCTTCAATCCTCAATACTCAATCTTCAATCCTCAATCCTCAATCCTCAATCGTCAATCTTCAGTCCTCAATACTCAATACTCAATCCTCAATCTTCAATCGTCAATACTCATTCTTCAATCCTCAATCCTCAACCCTCAACCCTCAATTTTCATTCCTCAATCCTCAATCCTCAATCCTCAATCCTCAATCTTCAATCCTCAATACCCAATCCTCAATCTTCAATCCTCAATCCTCAATCCTCAATTCTCAATCCTCAATCCTCAGTCCTCAGTTCTCAAACCTCAATCCTCAACCCTCAGCACTCATCGTCAATCCCCAATCCTCAATCCTCAATCCTCAATCTTCAATCCTCAATACTCAATCCTCATTCTTCAATCCTCAATCCTCAATCCTCAATCCTCAGTCCTCAATCCTCAATCTTCAATCCTCAATACTCAATCCTCAATCTTCAATCCTCAATCCTCAATCCTCAATCCTCAGTCCTCAATCCTCATTCGTCAGTCTTCAATCCTCAATACTCACTCTTCAATCCTCAATCCTCAATCCACGATACTCAATCCTCATTCTTCAATCCCCAATACCCAATCCTCAATCTTCAATCCTCAAACCTCAATCCTCAACCCCCAGGCCTCATCCGCAATCCTCAATCCTCAGTCTTCAATCCTCAATACTCAATCCTCAATCCTCAATTCCCAATCCTCAATCCTCAATCCTCAATCCTCAATCCTCAATCGTCAGTCTTCAACCCTCAATACTCAATCTTCAAACCTCAACACTCAATCCTCAATCCTAAATCCTCAATTCTCATTCTCCAATCCTCAATCCTCATTCTTCAATCCTCAATACCCAATCCTCAATCTTCAATCCTCAATCCTCAATCCTCAATTCTCAATCCACAATCCTCAATCCTCAATCCTCAATCCTCAATCCTCTATGTTCAATCCGCAATACCCAATCCTCAAACTTCTATCCGCAATACTCAATCCTCAATCCTCAATCCTCAATCCTCAATCCTCAATCCTCAATCTTCAATCCTCAATTCTCAATCTGCAATCCTCAACCCTCAATCCTCAATCCTCAATTCTCATTTTTCAATCCTCAACACCCAATACTCAATCTTCAATCCTCAATCCTCAACCCTCAATTCTCAATCGTCAATCCTCAATCCTCAATCCTCAGTCCTCAATCTTCAATCCTCAATACTCAATCTGCTATCCTCAATCCTCAGTCCTCACTCCTCAATCCTCATTCTTCAATCCTCAATACCGAATCCTCAATCTTCAATCCTCAATCCTCAATCCTCAATATTCAATCCTCAATCCTCCATCCTCAATCCTCAATCCTCATTCTTCGATCCTCAATACCCAATCCTCAATCTTCAATCCTCAATCGTCAATCCTCAATTCTCAATCCTCAATCCTCTGTCCTTAGTCCTCAAGCCTCAATCCTCAACCCTCAGCCCTCATCCTTAATCCTCAATCCTCAATCCTCAATCCTCAATCTTCAATCCTCAATACTCAATCTTCAATCCTCAATCCTCAGTCCTCAAACCTCAATTCTGAATGATCAATACTGAATCCTCAATCTTCAGCCCTCAGTCCTCAACATTCAGTTGTCAATCCTCAACCTCAATAGAATATCCTCAATTTACAGTTTTCAATACTCAATACTCAATGTGCAATCTTCAAATCTCTATCCAGAAACATAAATTCTCATCACTCAACCCTCAACACTCAGTACTCAATGTTCACCCCTGAATCCTCAACCCTCAATCTTTAATCATCAATATTCAATCTTCAATCCTCAATCATCAATCCTCAATCCTCAATCCTCAATCCCCAATCCTAAATCCTCAGTCCTCAAACCTCAATCCTGAATCCTCAATCCTGAATCCTCAATCTTCAGCCCTCAGTCCTCAACAATCAGTGGTCCATCCTCAATCCTCAATAGAATACCATGATTTCACAGTTTTCAATACTCAATACTCAACCTGCAATCTTCAAATCTCTATCCACAAACATCAATTCTCATCACTCAACCCTCAACACTCAGTCTTCAATCCTCAATCCTCAGTCCTCAATCCTCAATCCTCATTCTTCAATCCTCAATGCACAGTCCTCAATCCTCAATCTTCATTCTTCAATCCTCAACACCCAATCCTCAATCTTCAATCCTTAATCCTCAATCCTCAATTCTCAATCCTCAATCCTCAATCCTCAGACCTCAAACATCAATACTCTACCCTCAGTCGTCGTCCTCAATCCACAACACTCAATCCTCGATCCTCAATCTTCAATCATCAATATTCAATCTTCAACCCTCAATCCTCAATCCTCAATACTCAATCCTCAATCCTCAATGTTCTATCCTCAATACGCAATCCTCAATCTTCAATCCTCAATCCTCAATCCTCAGTCCTCAATCCTCAATCCTCATTCATAATCTTCAATCCTCAGTACGCCATGTTCAATCCTCAATCCTCAATCCTCAATCCTCAATCCTCAATCTTCAATACTCAATACTCAATCTTCAATCCTCAATCCTCAATCCTCATTCCTCAATCCTCAATCCTCAATCCTCAATCGTCAATCTTCAATCCTCAATACTCAATCGTCAATACTCAATCCTCAATACTCAATACTCAATCCTCATTCTTCAATCCTCAATACCCAATCCTCAATCTTCAATCCTCAATCCTCAATCCTCAATCCTCAATCCTCAATCCTCAACCTTAATCTTCAATCCTCAGTACTCAATCTTCAATCCTCAATCCTCAATCCTCAATCCTCAATCCTCAATCCTCATTCTTCAATCCTCAATGCACAATCCTCAATCCTCAATCTTCATTCTTCAATCCTCAACACCCAATCGTCAATCTTCAATCCTCAATCCCCAATCCTCAATTCTCAATCCTCAATCCTCAATCCTCAGACCTCAAACATCAATACTCTACCCTCAGTCCTCGTCCTCAATCCACAACACTCAATCCTCGATCCTCAATCTTCAATCATCAATATTCAATCGTCAATCCTCAATCCTCTATCCTCAATACTCAATCCTCAATCCTCAATGTTCTATCCTCAATACGCAATCCTCAATCTTCAATCCTCAATCCTCAATCCTCAGTCCTCAATCATCAATCCTCATTCATAATCTTCAATCCTCAGTACGCAATCTTCAATCCTCAATCCTCAATCCTCAATCCTCAATCCTCAATCCTCAATCTTCAATACTCAATACTCAATCTTCAATCCTCAATCGTCAATCTTCAATCCTCAATACTCAATCTTCAATCCTCAATCCTCAATCCTCAATCCTCAATCCTCATTCTTCAATCCTCAATACCCAATCCTCAACCTTCAATCCTCAACCCTCAATCCTCAATCCTCAATCCTCAATCCTCAATCCTCAATCTTCAATCCTCAGTCCCAAATCCTCAATCTTCAATTCTCAATCCTCAATCCCCAATTCTCAATCCTCAATCCTCAGTCCTCAGTCCTCAAACCTCAATCCTCAACCCTCAGCCCTCATCGTCAATCCTCAATCCTCAATCCTCAATCCTTAACCTTCAATCCTCAATACTCAAATCTTCAATCCTCAATCATCAATTCTCAACCCTCAATCCTCAATCCTCAGTCCTCAGTCCTCAAACCTCAATACTCAACCCTCAGCCCTCATCCTCAATACTGAATCCTCAATTCTCAATGCTCAATCTTCAATCCTCAATACTCAATCTTCAATCCTCAATCCTCAGTCCTCAAACCTCAATTCTGAATCCTCAATCCTGAATCCTCAATCTTCGGCCCTCAGTCCTCAACAATCTGTTGTGAATCCTCAATCCTCAATAGAATATCCTCAATTCAAAGTTTTCAATACTCAATACTCAATCTGCAATCTTCAAACCTCTATCCACAAACATCAATTCTCATCACTCAACACTCAACACTCAGTCCTCAATGTTCAATCCTCAATCCTCAATTCCCAATCTGCAATCCTCAATACTGAATCTTCATTCCTCAATCATCAATCCTCAATCTTCAATACTCAATCCTCAATCCTCAATCGTCAGTCTTCTATCCTCAATACTCAATCTTCAATCCTCAACACTCAATCCTCAATCCTCAATCCTCGATCCTCATTCTTCAATCCTCAATACCCAATCCTCAATCGTCAATCTTCAATCCTCAATCCTCAGTCCTCAATCCTCAACGCTCAATCGTCAGTCTTCAATCCTCAATACTCAATCTTCAATCCTCAATCCTCAAAACCCAATCCTCAATCCTCATTCTTCAATCCCTAATACCCAATACCCAATCTTCAATCCTCAATCCTCAATCCTCATTTCTCAATGCTCTATCCTCAGTCATCAGTCCTCAAACCTCAATCCTCAACCGTCAGTCCCCATCCTCAATCCTCAATCCTCAATCTTCAATCCTCAATCCTCAATCCTCAGTTCTCAATCCTCAATCCTCAGTCCTCAGTTCTCAAACCTCAATCCTCAACCCTCAGCACTCATCGTCAATCCCCAATCCTCAATCCTCAATCCTCAACCTTCAATCTTCAATACTCAATCCTCAATCCTCAACCCTCAATCCTCAATCCTCAATCCTCAGTCCTCAACCCTCATTCTTCAATCCTCAATACCCAATCCTCAATCTTCAAACCTCAATCCTCAATCCCCAATTCTCAATCCTCAATCCTCAGTCCTGAGTCCTCAAACCTCAATCCTCAACCCTCTGGCCTCATCGTCAATCCTCAATCCTCAATCCTCAATCCTTAACCTTCAATCCTCAATACTCAATCTTCAATCCTCAACCATCAATCCTCAAACCTCAATCCTCAATCGTCAATCTTCAATCCACAATACTCAATCTTCAATCCTCAATCCTCAATCCTCAATCCTCAGTCCTCATTCTTCAATCCTCAACACCCAATCCTCAATCTTCAATCCTCAATCCTCAATCCTCAATCCTCAATCCTCAATCCTCAATCCTCAATCTTCAATCCTCAGTCCCAAACCCTCAATCTTCAATACTCACTCCTCAATCCTCAATCTTCAATCCTCAATACTCAGTCTTCAATCCTCAATCCCCAATCCTCAATCCTCAATCCTCAGTCCTCATTCTTCAATCCTCAATACCCAATCCTCAATCTTCAATCCTCAATCCTCAATCCTCAATTCTCAATCCACAATCCTCAATCCTCAATCCTCAATCCTCAATCCTCAATGTTCAATCCGCAATAACCAATCGTCAATCTTCTATCCGCAATCCTCAATCCTCAATCCTCAATCCTCAATCCTCAATCCTCAATCCTCAATCTTCAATCCTCAATCTGCAATCCTCAATCCTCAATCCTCAATCCTCAATTCTCAGTTTTCAATCCTCAACACCCAATACTCAATCTTCAATCCTCAATCCTCAACCCTCAATTCTCAATCGTCAATCCTCAATCCTCAATACCGAATCCTCAATCTTCAATCCTCAATCCACAATCCTCAATCTTCAATACCCAATACTCAATCTTCAATCCTCCATCCTCAATCCTCAATCCTCAATCCTCAATCCTCAATCCTCAATCGTCAATCTTCAATACTCAATACTCAATCCTCAATGCTCAATCTTCAATCCTCAATCCTCAATCCTCAATATTCAGTCCTCAATCCTCAATCCTCAATCCTCAATCCTCATTCTTCGAACCTCAATACCCAATCCTCAATCTTCAATCCTCAATCCTCAATCCTCAATTCTCAATCCTCAATCCTCTGTCCTTAGTCCTCAAGCCTCAATCCTCAACCCTCAGCCCTCATCCTCAATCCTCAATCCTCAATCCTCAATCCTCAGACCTCAAACATCAATACTCTACCCTCAGTCGTCGTCCTCAATCCACAACACTCAATCCTCGATCCTCAATCTTCAATCATCAATATTCAATCTTCAACCCTCAATCCTCAATCCTCAATACTCAATCCTCATTTTTCAATCCTCAACACCCAATACTCAATCTTCAATCCTCAATACTCAACCCTCCATTCTCAATCGTCAATCCTCAATCCTCAATCCTGAGTCCTCAATCTTCATTCCTCAATACTCAATGTGCTATCTTCAATCCTCAGTCCTCACTCCTCAATCCTCATTCTTCAATTCTCAATTCCGAATCCTCAATCTTCAATCCTCAACCCACAATCCTCAATTATCAATCCTCAATCCTGAATCCTCAGACTTCAAACATCAATACTCAACCCCCAGTCCTCGTCCTCAATCCACGACCCTCAATCCTCAATCCTCAATCCTCAATCCTCAATCTTAATCTTTAACCCTCAGTACGCAATCTTCAATCCTCAATCCTCAATCCTCAATCCACAATCCTCAATCTTGAATACCCAATACTCAATCTTCAATCCTCCATCCTCAATCCTCAATCCTCAATCCTCAATCCTCAATTCTCAATCGTCAATCTTCAATACTCAATACTCAATCCTCAATGCTCAATCTTCAATCCTCAATCCTCAATCCTCAATATTCAGTCCTCAATCCTCAATCCTCAATCCTCAATCCTCATTCTTCGATCCTCAATACCCAATCCTCAATCTTCAATCCTCAATCCTCAATCCTCAATTCTCAATCCTCAATCCTCTGTCCTTAGTCCTCAAGCCTCAATCCTCAACCCTCAGCCCTCATCCTAATTCCTCAATCCTCGATCCTCAATCCTCAATCTTCAATCCTCAATACTCAATCTTCAATCCTCAATCCTCAGTCCTCAAACCTCAATTCTGAATCCTCAATACTGAATCCTCAATCTTCAGCCCTCAGTCCTGAACATTCAGTTGTCAATCCTCAATCCTGAATAGAATATCCTCAATTTACAGTTTTCAATACTCAATACTCAATGTGCAATCTTCAAGTCTCTATCCAGAAACATAAATTCTCATCACTCAACCCTCAACACTCAGTACTCAATGTTCAAACCTGATTCCTCAACCCTCAATCTTTAATCATCAATATTCAATCTTCAATCCTCAATCATCAATCCTCAATCCTCAATCCTCAATCCCCAATCCTCAATCCTCAGTCCTCAAACCTCAATCCTGAATCCTCAATCCTGAATCCTCAATCTTCAGCCCTCAGTCCTCAACAATCAGTGGTCCATCCTCAATCCTCAATAGAATACCATGATTTCACAGTTTTCAATACTCAATACTCAACCTGCAATCTTCAAATCTCTATCCACAAACATCAATTCTCATCACTCAACCCTCAACACTCAGTCTTCAATCCTCAATCCTCAGTCCTCAATCCTCAATCCTCATTCTTCAATCCTCAATGCACAATCCTCAATCCTCAATCTTCATTCTTCAATCCTCAACACCCAATCGTCAATCTTCAATCCTCAATCCCCAATCCTCAATTCTCAATCCTCAATCCTCAATCCTCAGACCTCAAACATCAATACTCTACCCTCAGTCCTCGTCCTCAATCCACAACACTCAATCCTCGATCCTCAATCTTCAATCATCAATATTCAATCTTCAATCCTCAATCCTCAATCCTCAATACTCAATCCTCAATCCTCAATGTTCTATCCTCAATACGCAATCCTCAATCTTCAATCCTCAATCCTCAATCCTCAGTCCTCAATCATCAATCCTCATTCATAATCTTCAATCCTCAGTACGCAATCTTCATTCCTCAATCCTCAATCCTCAATCCTCAATCCTCAATCTTCAATCCTCAATACCCAATCCTCAATCTTCAATCCTCAATCCTCAATCCTCAATTCTCAATCCTCAATCCTCAGTCCTCAGTTCTCAAACCTCAATCCTCAACCCTCAGCACTCATCGTCAATCCCCAATCCTCAATCCTCAATCCTCAATCTTCAATCCTCAATACTCAATCCTCATTCTTCAATCCTCAATCCTCAATCCTCAATCCTCAGTCCTCAATCCTCAATCTTCAATCCTCAATACTCAATCCTCAATCTTCAATCCTCAATCCTCAATCCTCAATCCTCAGTCCTCAATCCTCATTCGTCAGTCTTCAATCCTCAATACTCACTCTTCAACCCTCAATCCTCAATCCACGATACTCAATCCTCATTCTTCAATCCCCAATACCCAATCCTCAATCTTCAATCCTCAAACCTCAATCCTCAACCCCCAGGCCTCATCCGCAATCCTCAATCCTCAGTCTTCAATCCTCAATACTCAATCCTCAATCCTCAATTCCCAATCCTCAATCCTCAATCCTCAATCCTCAATCCTCAATCGTCAGTCTTCAACCCTCAATACTCAATCTTCAAACCTCAACACTCAATCCTCAATCCTAAATCCTCAATTCTCATTCTCCAATCCTCAATACCCAATCTTCAGTCTTCAATCCTCAATCCTCAATCCTCAATTCTCAATCCTCAATCCTCAGTCCTCAGTCCTCAAACCTCAATACTCAACCCTCAGCCCTCATCCTCAATACTGAATCCTCAATTCTCAATGCTCCATCTTCAATCCTCAATACTCAATCTTCAATCCTCAATCCTCAGTCCTCAAACCTCAATTCTGAATCCTCAATCCTGAATCCTCAATCTTCGGCCCTCAGTCCTCAACAATCTGTTGTGAATCCTCAATCCTCAATAGAATATCCTCAATTCAAAGTTTTCAATACTCAATACTCAATCTGCAATCTTCAAACCTCTATCCACAAACATCAATTCTCATCACTCAACACTCAACACTCAGTCCTCAATGTTCAATCCTCAATCCTCAGTCCTCAATCCTCAGTCCTCAACCCACATTCTTCAATCCTCAATACCCAATCCTCAATCTTCAATCCTCAATCCTCAATCCCCAATTCTCAATCCTCAATCCTCAGTCCTGAGTCCTCAAACCTCAATCCTCAACCCTCTGGCCTCATCGTCAATCCTCAATCCTCAATCCTCAATCCTTAACCTTCAATCCTCAATACTCAATCTTCAAACCTCAATCATCAATCCTCAAACCTCAATCCTCAATCGTCAATCTTCAATCCACAATACTCAATCTTCAATCCTCAATCCTCAATCCTCAATCCTCAGTTCTCATTCTTCAATCCTCAATACCCAATCCTCAATCTTCAATCCTCAATCCTCAATCCTCAATCCTCAATCCTCAATCCACAATCCTCAATCTTCAATCCTCAGTCCCAAATCCTCAATCTTCAATACTCACTCCTCAATCCTCAATCTTCAATCCTCAATACTCAGTCTTCAATCCTCAATCCTCAATCCTCAATCCTCAATCCTCAATCCTCATTCTTCAATCCTCAATACCCAATCCTCAATCTTCAATCCTCAATCCTCAATCCTCAATTCTCAATCCACAATCCTCAATCCTCAATCCTCAATCCTCAATCCTCTATGTTCAATCCGCAATACCCAATCCTCAAACTTCTATCCGCAATACTCAATCCTCAATCCTCAATCCTCAATCCTCAATCCTCAATCCTCAATCTTCAATCCTCAATTCTCAATCTGCAATCCTCAACCCTCAATCCTCAATCCTCAATTCTCATTTTTCAATCCTCAACACCCAATACTCAATCTTCAATCCTCAATCCTCAACCCTCAATTCTCAATCGTCAATCCTCAATCCTCAATCCTCAGTCCTCAATCTTCAATCCTCAATACTCAATCTGCTATCCTCAATCCTCAGTCCTCACTCCTCAATCCTCATTCTTCAATCCTCAATACCGAATCCTCAATCTTCAATCCTCAATCCTCAATCCTCAATATTCAATCCTCAATCCTCAATCCTCAATCCTCAATCCTCATTCTTCGATCCTCAATACCCAATCCTCAATCTTCAATCCTCAATCGTCAATCCTCAATTCTCAATCCTCAATCCTCTGTCCTTAGTCCTCAAGCCTCAATCCTCAACCCTCAGCCCTCATCCTTAATCCTCAATCCTCAATCCTCAATCCTCAATCTTCAATCCTCAATACTCAATCTTCAATCCTCAATCCTCAGTCCTCAAACCTCAATTCTGAATGATCAATACTGAATCCTCAATCTTCAGCCCTCAGTCCTCAACATTCAGTTGTCAATCCTCAACCTCAATAGAATATCCTCAATTTACAGTTTTCAATACTCAATACTCAATGTGCAATCTTCAAATCTCTATCCAGAAACATAAATTCTCATCACTCAACCCTCAACACTCAGTACTCAATGTTCACCCCTGAATCCTCAACCCTCAATCTTTAATCATCAATATTCAATCTTCAATCCTCAATCATCAATCCTCAATCCTCAATCCTCAATCCCCAATCCTAAATCCTCAGTCCTCAAACCTCAATCCTGAATCCTCAATCCTGAATCCTCAATCTTCAGCCCTCAGTCCTCAACAATCAGTGGTCCATCCTCAATCCTCAATAGAATACCATGATTTCACAGTTGTCAATACTCAATACTCAACCTGCAAGCTTCAAATCTCTATCCACAAACATCAATTCTCATCACTCAACCCTCAACACTCAGTCTTCAATCCTCAATCCTCAGTCCTCAATCCTCAATCCTCATTCTTCAATCCTCAATGCACAATCCTCAATCCTCAATCTTCATTCTTCAATCCTCAACACCCAATCCTCAATCTTCAATCCTTAATCCTCAATCCTCAATTCTCAATCCTCAATCCTCAATCCTCAGACCTCAAACATCAATACTCTACCCTCAGTCGTCGTCCTCAATCCACAACACTCAATCCTCGATCCTCAATCTTCAATCATCAATATTCAACCTTCAACCCTCAATCCTCAATCCTCAATACTCAATCCTCAATCCTCAATGTTCTATCCTCAATACGCAATCCTCAATCTTCAATCCTCAATCCTCAATCCTCAGTCCTCAATCCTCAATCCTCATTCATAATCTTCAATCCTCAGTACGCCATGTTCAATCCTCAATCCTCAATCCTCAATCCTCAATCCTCAATCTTCAATACTCAATACTCAATCTTCAATCCTCAATCCTCAATCCTCATTCCTCAATCCTCAATCCTCAATCCTCAATCGTCAATCTTCAATCCTCAATACTCAATCGTCAATACTCAATCCTCAATACTCAATACTCAATCCTCATTCTTCAATCCTCAATACCCAATCCTCAATCTTCAATCCTCAATCCTCAATCCTCAATCCTCAATCCTCAATCCTCAACCTTAATCTTCAATCCTCAGTACCCAATCTTCAATCCTCAATCCTCAATCCTCAATCCTCAATCCTCAATCCTCATTCTTCAATCCTCAATGCACAATCCTCAATCCTCAATCTTCATTCTTCAATCCTCAACACCCAATCGTCAATCCTCAATCCTCAATCCTCAGTCCTCAATCTTCAATCCTCAATACTCAATCTGCTATCCTCAATCCTCAGTCCTCACTCCTCAATCCTCATTCTTCAATCCTCAATACCGAATCCTCAATCTTCAATCCTCAATCCTCAATCCTCAATATTCAATCCTCAATCCTCAATCCTCAATCCTCAATCCTCATTCTTCGATCCTCAATACCCAATCCTCAATCTTCAATCCTCAATCGTCAATCCTCAATTCTCAATCCTCAATCCTCTGTCCTTAGTCCTCAAGCCTCAATCCTCAACCCTCAGCCCTCATCCTTAATCCTCAATCCTCAATCCTCAATCCTCAATCTTCAATCCTCAATACTCAATCTTCAATCCTCAATCCTCAGTCCTCAAACCTCAATTCTGAATGATCAATACTGAATCCTCAATCTTCAGCCCTCAGTCCTCAACATTCAGTTGTCAATCCTCAACCTCAATAGAATATCCTCAATTTACAGTTTTCAATACTCAATACTCAATGTGCAATCTTCAAATCTCTATCCAGAAACATAAATTCTCATCACTCAACCCTCAACACTCAGTACTCAATGTTCACCCCTGAATCCTCAACCCTCAATCTTTAATCATCAATATTCAATCTTCAATCCTCAATCATCAATCCTCAATCCTCAATCCTCAATCCCCAATCCTAAATCCTCAGTCCTCAAACCTCAATCCTGAATCCTCAATCCTGAATCCTCAATCTTCAGCCCTCAGTCCTCAACAATCAGTGGTCCATCCTCAATCCTCAATAGAATACCATGATTTCACAGTTTTCAATACTCAATACTCAACCTGCAATCTTCAAATCTCTATCCACAAACATCAATTCTCATCACTCAACCCTCAACACTCAGTCTTCAATCCTCAATCCTCAGTCCTCAATCCTCAATCCTCATTCTTCAATCCTCAATGCACAATCCTCAATCCTCAATCTTCATTCTTCAATCCTCAACACCCAATCCTCAATCTTCAATCCTTAATCCTCAATCCTCAATTCTCAATCCTCAATCCTCAATCCTCAGACCTCAAACATCAATACTCTACCCTCAGTCGTCGTCCTCAATCCACAACACTCAATCCTCGATCCTCAATCTTCAATCATCAATATTCAATCTTCAACCCTCAATCCTCAATCCTCAATACTCAATCCTCAATCCTCAATGTTCTATCCTCAATACGCAATCCTCAATCTTCAATCCTCAATCCTCAATCCTCAGTCCTCAATCCTCAATCCTCATTCATAATCTTCAATCCTCAGTACGCCATGTTCAATCCTCAATCCTCAATCCTCAATCCTCAATCCTCAATCTTCAATACTCAATACTCAATCTTCAATCCTCAATCCTCAATCCTCATTCCTCAATCCTCAATCCTCAATCCTCAATCGTCAATCTTCAATCCTCAATACTCAATCGTCAATACTCAATCCTCAATACTCAATACTCAATCCTCATTCTTCAATCCTCAATACCCAATCCTCAATCTTCAATCCTCAATCCTCAATCCTCAATCCTCAATCCTCAATCCTCAACCTTAATCTTCAATCCTCAGTACTCAATCTTCAATCCTCAATCCTCAATCCTCAATCCTCAATCCTCAATCCTCATTCTTCAATCCTCAATGCACAATCCTCAATCCTCAATCTTCATTCTTCAATCCTCAACACCCAATCGTCAATCTTCAATCCTCAATCCCCAATCCTCAATTCTCAATCCTCAATCCTCAATCCTCAGACCTCAAACATCAATACTCTACCCTCAGTCCTCGTCCTCAATCCACAACACTCAATCCTCGATCCTCAATCTTCAATCATCAATATTCAATCGTCAATCCTCAATCCTCAATCCTCAATACTCAATCCTCAATCCTCAATGTTCTATCCTCAATACGCAATCCTCAATCTTCAATCCTCAATCCTCAATCCTCAGTCCTCAATCATCAATCCTCATTCATAATCTTCAATCCTCAGTACGCAATCTTCAATCCTCAATCCTCAATCCTCAATCCTCAATCCTCAATCTTCAATACTCAATACTCAATCTTCAATCCTCAATCCTCAATCCTCAATCCTCAATCCTCAATCCTCAATCCTCAATCGTCAATCTTCAATCCTCAATACTCAATCGTCAATACTCAATCCTCAAATCTCAATCCTCAATCCTCAATCCTCAATCTTCAATCATCATGACTCAATCTTCAATCCTCAATCATCAATCCTCAATCCTCAATCCTCAATCCTCAATCGTCAATCTTCAATCCTCAATACTCAATCTTCAATCCTCAATCCTCAATCCTCAATCCTCAATCCTCATTCTTCAATCCTCAATACCCAATCCTCAACCTTCAATCCTCAACCCTCAATCCTCAATCCTCAATCCTCAATCCTCAATCCTCAATCTTCAATCCTCAGTCCCAAATCCTCAATCTTCAATACTCACTCCTCAATCCTCAATCTTCAATCCTCAATACTCAGTCTCCAATCCTCTATCCTCAATCCTCAATCCTCAATCTTCAATTCTCAATCCTCAATCCCCAATTCTCAATCCTCAATCCTCAGTCCTCAGTCCTCAAACCTCAATCCTCAACCCTCAGCCCTCATCGTCAATCCTCAATCCTCAATCCTCAATCCTTAACCTTCAATCCTCAATACTCAAATCTTCAATCCTCAATCATCAATTCTCAACCCTCAATCCTCAATCCTCAATCCTCAGTCCTCAATTCTCAATACTCAATCGTCAGTCTTCAATCCTCAATACTCAATCTTCTATCCTCAATCCTCAATCCTCAATCCTGAATCCTCATTCTTGAATCCTCAATACCCAATACTCAATCTTCAATCCTCAATCCTCAATCCTCAATTCTCAATCCTCAATCCTCAATCCTCAATGTTCAATCCGCAATAACCAATCGTCAATCTTCTATCCGCAATCCTCAATCCTCAATCCTCAATCCTCAATCCTCAATCCTCAATCCTCAATCTTCAATCCTCAATCTGCAATCCTCAATCCTCAATCCTCAATCCTCAATTCTCAGTTTTCAATCCTCAACACCCAATACTCAATCTTCAATCCTCAATCCTCAACCCTCAATTCTCAATCGTCAATCCTCAATCCTCAATCCTCAATCCGCATTCTTCGATCCTCAATACCCAATCCTCAATCTTCAATCCTCAATCGTCAATCCTCAATTCTCAATCCTCAATCCTCTGTCCTTAGTCCTCAAGCCTCAATCCTCAACCCTCAGCCCTCATCCTCAATCCTCAATCCTCAATCCTCAATCCTCAATCATCAATCATCAATACTCATTCTTCAATCCTCAATCCTCAGTCCTCAAACCTCAATTCTGAATCCTCAATACTGAATCCTCAATCTTCAGCCCTCAGTCCTCAACATTCAGTTGTCAATCCTCAACCTCAATAGAATATCCTCAATTTACAGTTTTCATTACTCAATACTCAATGTGCAATCTTCAAATCTCTATCCAGAAACATAAATTCTCATCACTCAACCCTCAACACTCAGTACTCAATGTTCAACCCTGATTCCTCAACCCTCAATCTTTAATCATCAATATTCAATCTTCAATCCTCAATCATCAATCCTCAATCCTCAATCCTCAATCCCCAATCCTCAATCCTCAGTCCTCAAACCTCAATCCTGAATCCTCAATCCTGAATCCTCAATCTTCAGCCCTCAGTCCTCAACAATCAGTGGTCCATCCTCAATCCTCAATAGAATACCATGATTTCACAGTTTTCAATACTCAATACTCAACCTGCAATCTTCAAATCTCTATCCACAAACATCAATTCTCATCACTCAACCCTCAACACTCAGTCTTCAATCCTCAATCCTCAGTCCTCAATCCTCAATTCTCATTCTTCAATCCTCAATGCACAATCCTCAATCCTCAATCTTCATTCTTCAATCCTCAACACCCAATCGTCAATCTTCAATCCTCAATCCCCAATCCTCAATTCTCAATCCTCAATCCTCAATCCTCAGACCTCAAACATCAATACTCTACCCTCAGTCCTCGTCCTCAATCCACAACACTCAATCCTCGATCCTCAATCTTCAATCATCAATATTCAATCTTCAATCCTCAATCCTCAATCCTCAATACTCAATCCTCAATCCTCAATGTTCTATCCTCAATACGCAATCCTCAATCTTCAATCCTCAATCCTCAATCCTCAGTCCTCAATCATCAATCCTCATTCATAATCTTCAATCCTCAGTACGCAATCTTCAATCCTCAATCCTCAATCCTCAATCCTCTATCCTCAATCTTCAATACTCAATACTCAATCTTCAATCCTCAATCCTCAATCCTCAATCCTCAATCCTCAATCCTCAATCCTCAATCGTCAATCTTCAATCCTCAATACTCAATCGTCAATACTCAATCCTCAAATCTCAATCCTCAATCCTCAATCCTCAATCTTCAATCATCATGTCTCAATCTTCAATCCTCAATCATCAATCCTCAATCCTCAATCCTCAATCCTCAATCGTCAATCTTCAATCCTCAATACTCAATCTTCAATCCTCAATCCTCAATCCTCAATCCTCAATCCTCATTCTTCAATCCTCAATACCCAATCCTCAACCTTCAATCCTCAATCCTCAATCCTCAATCCTCAATCCTCAATCCTCAATCCTCAATCTTCAATCCTCAGTCCCAAATCCTCAATCTTCAATACTCACTCCTCAATCCTCAATCTTCAATCCTCAATACTCAGTCTCCAATCCTCAATCCTCAATCCTCAATCCTCAATCCTCAATCCTCAATCCTCATTCTTCAATCCTCAATACCCAATCCTCAATCTTCAATCCTCAATCCTCAATACTCAATCCTCAATCCTCAATGCTCAATCCTCAATCTTCAATCCTCAATACACAATCTTCAATCCTCAATCCTCAATCCTCAATCCTCAATCCTCAATCCTCAATCTTAATCTTCAATCCTCAGTACTCAATCTTCAATCCTCAATCCTCAATCCTCAATCCTCAATCCTCAATCTTCAATCCTCAATACGCAATCCTCAATCTTCAATCCTCAATCCTCAATCCTCAATCCTCAATCCTCAATCCTCAATCTTAATCTTCAATCCTCAGTACGCTATCTTCAATCCTCAATCCTCAATCCTCAATCCTCAATCCTCAATCTTCCATACTCAATACTCAATCTTCAATCCTCAATCCTCAATCCTCAATCCTCAATCCTCAATCGTCAATCTTCAATCCTCAATACTCAATCGTCAATACTCAATCCTCAATACTCAATCCTCAATCCTCAATCGTCAATCTTCAATCCTCAATACCCAATCTTCAATCCTCAATCCTCAATACTCAATACTCAATCCTCAATCTTCAATCCTCAATACCCAATCCTCAATCTTCAATCCTCAATCCTCAATCCTCAATCCTCAATCCTCAATATTCAATCCTCAATCCTCAATCCTCAATCCTCAATCCTCAATCCTCAATATTCAGTCCTCAATCCTCAATCCTCAATCCTCAATCCTCATTCTTCGATCCTCAATACCCAATCCTCAATCTTCAATCCTCAATCCTCAATCCTCAATTCTCAATCCTCAATCCTCTGTCCTTAGTCCTCAAGCCTCAATCCTCAACCCTCAGCCCTCATCCTCAATCCTCAATCCTCGATCCTCAATCCTCAATCTTCAATCCTCAATACTCAAGCTTCAATCCTCAATCCTCAGTCCTCAAACCTCAATTCTGAATCCTCAATACTGAATCCTCAATCTTCAGCCCTCAGTCCTCAACATTCAGTTGTCAATCCTCAATCCTGAATAGAATATCCTCAATTTACAGTTTTCAATACTCAATACTCAATGTGCAATCTTCAGATCTCTATCCAGAAACATGAATTCTCATCACTCAACCCTCAACACTCAGTACTCAATGTTCAAACCTGATTCCTCAACCCTCAATCTTTAATCATCAATATTCAATCTTCAATCCTCAATCATCAATCCTCAATCCTCAATCCTCAATACCCAATCCTCAATCCTCAGTCCTCAAACCTCAATCCTGAATCCTCAATCCTGAATCCTCAATCTTCAGCCCTCAGTCCTCAACAATCAGTGGTCCATCCTCAATCCTCAATAGAATACCATGATTTCACACTTTTCAATACTCAATACTCAACCTGCAATCTTCAAATCTCTATCCACAAACATCAATTCTCATCACTCAACCCTCAACACTCAGTCTTCAATCCTCAATCCTCAGTCCTCAATCCTCAATCCTCATTCTTCAATCCTCAATGCACAATCCTCAATCCTCAATCTTCATTCTTCAATCCTCAACACCCAATCGTCAATCTTCAATCCTCAATCCCCAATCCTCAATTCTCAATCCTCAATCCTCAATCCTCAGACCTCAAACATCAATACTCTACCCTCAGTCCTCGTCCTCAATCCTCAATACTCAATACTCAATCCTCAATCTTCAATCCTCAATACCCAATCCTCAATCATCAATCCTCAATCCTCAATCCTCAATCCTCAATCCTCAATATTCAATCCTCAATCCTCAATCCTCAATCCTCAATCCTCAATCTTCAATCCTCAATACTCAATCTTCAATCCTCAATCCTCAATCCTCAATCCTCAATCCTCAAACCACAATACTCAATCGTCAATCTTCAATCCACAATACTCAATCTTCAATACTCAATCCTCAATCCTCAATCCTCAGTCCTCATTCTTCAATCCTCAATACCCAATCCTCAATCTTCAATCCTCAATCCTCAATCCTCAATCCTCAATCCTCAATCCTCAATCCTCAATCTTCAATCCTCAGTCCCAAATCCTCAATCTTCAATACTCACTCCTCAATCCTCAATCTTCAATCATCAATATTCAATCTTCAATCCTCAATCCTCAATCCTCAATACTCAATCCTCAATCCTCAATGTTCTATCCTCAATACGCAATCCTCAATCTTCAATCCTCAATCCTCAATCCTCAGTCCTCAATCATCAATCCTCATTCATAATCTTCAATCCTCAGTACGCAATCTTCAATCCTCAATCCTCAATCCTCAATCCTCTATCCTCAATCTTCAATACTCAATACTCAATCTTCAATCCTCAATCCTCAATCCTCAATCCTCAATCCTCAATCCTCAATCCTCAATCGTCAATCTTCAATCCTCAATACTCAATCGTCAATACTCAATCCTCAAATCTCAATCCTCAATCCTCAATCCTCAATCTTCAATCATCATGTCTCAATCTTCAATCCTCAATCATCAATCCTCAATCCTCAATCCTCAATCCTCAATCGTCAATCTTCAATCCTCAATACTCAATCTTCAATCCTCAATCCTCAATCCTCAATCCTCAATCCTCAATCCTCATTCTTCAATCCTCAATACCCAATCCTCAACCTTCAATCCTCAATCCTCAATCCTCAATCCTCAATCCTCAATCCTCAATCCTCAATCTTCAATCCTCAGTCCCAAATCCTCAATCTTCAATACTCACTCCTCAATCCTCAATCTTCAATCCTCAATACTCAGTCTCCAATCCTCAATCCTCAATCCTCAATCCTCAATCCTCAATCCTCAATCCTCATTCTTCAATCCTCAATACCCAATCCTCAATCTTCAATCCTCAATCCTCAATACTCAATCCTCAATCCTCAATGCTCAATCCTCAATCTTCAATCCTCAATACACAATCTTCAATCCTCAATCCTCAATCCTCAATCCTCAATCCTCAATCCTCAATCCTCAATCTTCAATCCTCAATACTCAATCTTCAATCCTCAATCCTCAATCCTCAATCCTCAATCCTCAAACCACAATACTCAATCGTCAATCTTCAATCCACAATACTCAATCTTCAATACTCAATCCTCAATCCTCAATCCTCAGTCCTCATTCTTCAATCCTCAATACCCAATCCTCAATCTTCAATCCTCAATCCTCAATCCTCAATCCTCAATCCTCAATCCTCAATCCTCAATCTTCAATCCTCAGTCCCAAATCCTCAATCTTCAATACTCACTCCTCAATCCTCAATCTTCAATCATCAATATTCAATCTTCAATCCTCAATCCTCAATCCTCAATACTCAATCCTCAATCCTCAATGTTCTATCCTCAATACGCAATCCTCAATCTTCAATCCTCAATCCTCAATCCTCAGTCCTCAATCATCAATCCTCATTCATAATCTTCAATCCTCAGTACGCAATCTTCAATCCTCAATCCTCAATCCTCAATCCTCTATCCTCAATCTTCAATACTCAATACTCAATCTTCAATCCTCAATCCTCAATCCTCAATCCTCAATCCTCAATCCTCAATCCTCAATCGTCAATCTTCAATCCTCAATACTCAATCGTCAATACTCAATCCTCAAATCTCAATCCTCAATCCTCAATCCTCAATCTTCAATCATCATGTCTCAATCTTCAATCCTCAATCATCAATCCTCAATCCTCAATCCTCAATCCTCAATCGTCAATCTTCAATCCTCAATACTCAATCTTCAATCCTCAATCCTCAATCCTCAATCCTCAATCCTCATTCTTCAATCCTCAATACCCAATCCTCAACCTTCAATCCTCAATCCTCAATCCTCAATCCTCAATCCTCAATCCTCAATCCTCAATCTTCAATCCTCAGTCCCAAATCCTCAATCTTCAATACTCACTCCTCAATCCTCAATCTTCAATCCTCAATACTCAGTCTCCAATCCTCAATCCTCAATCCTCAATCCTCAATCCTCAATCCTCAATCCTCATTCTTCAATCCTCAATACCCAATCCTCAATCTTCAATCCTCAATCCTCAATACTCAATCCTCAATCCTCAATGCTCAATCCTCAATCTTCAATCCTCAATACACAATCTTCAATCCTCAATCCTCAATCCTCAATCCTCAATCCTCAATCCTCAATCTTAATCTTCAATCCTCAGTACTCAATCTTCAATCCTCAATCCTCAATCCTCAATCCTCAATCCTCAATCTTCAATCCTCAATACGCAATCCTCAATCTTCAATCCTCAATCCTCAATCCTCAATCCTCAATCCTCAATCCTCAATCTTAATCTTCAATCCTCAGTACGCTATCTTCAATCCTCAATCCTCAATCCTCAATCCTCAATCCTCAATCCTCAATCCTCAATCTTCAATCCTCAGTCCCAAATCCTCAATCTTCAATACTCACTCCTCAATCCTCAATCTTCAATCCTCAATACTCAGTCTCCAATCCTCAATCCTCAATCCTCAATCCTCAATCCTCAATCCTCAATCCTCATTCTTCAATCCTCAATACCCAATCCTCAATCTTCAATCCTCAATCCTCAATACTCAATCCTCAATCCTCAATCCTCAATCCTCAATCTTCAATCCTCAATACACAATCTTCAATCCTCAATCCTCAATCCTCAATCCTCAATCCTCAATCCTCAATCCTCAATCTTAATCTTCAATCCTCAGTACTCAATCTTCAATCCTCAATCCTCAATCCTCAATCCTCAATCCTCAATCTTCAATCCTCAATACGCAATCCTCAATCTTCAATCCTCAATCCTCAATCCTCAATCCTCAATCCTCAATCCTCAATCTTAATCTTCAATCCTCAGTACGCTATCTTCAATCCTCAATCCTCAATCCTCAATCCTCAATCCTCAATCTTCCATACTCAATACTCAATCTTCAATCCTCAATCCTCAATCCTCAATCCTCTATCCTCAATCGTCAATCTTCAATCCTCAATACTCAATCGTCAATACTCAATCCTCAATACTCAATCCTCAATCCTCAATCGTCAATCTTCAATCCTCAATACCCAATCTTCAATCCTCAATCCTGAATACTCAATACTCAATCCTCAATCTTCAATCCTCAATACCCAATCCTCAATCTTCAATCCTCAATCCTCAATCCTCAATCCTCAATCCTCAATATTCAATCCTCAATCCTCAATCCTCAATCCTCAATCCTCAATCCTCAATCTTCAATCCTCAATACTCAATCTTCAATCCTCAATCCTCAATCCTCAATCCTCAATCCTCAAACCACAATACTCAATCGTCAATCTTCAATCCACAATACTCAATCTTCAATACTCAATCCTCAATCCTCAATCCTCAGTCCTCATTCTTCAATCCTCAAGACCCAATCCTCAATCTTCAATCCTCAATCCTCAATCCTCAATCCTCAATCCTCAATCCTCAATCCTCACTCTTCAATCCTCAGTCCCAAATCCTCAATCTTCAATACTCACTCCTCAATCCTCAATCGTCAATCCTCAATACTCAGTCTTCAATCCTCAATCCTCAATCCTCAATCCTCAATCCTCAATCCTCATTCTTCAATCCTCAATACCCAATCCTCAATATTCAATCCTCAATCCTCAATCCTCAATTCTCAATCCTCAATCCTCAATCCTCAATCCTCAATCCTCAATCCTCAATGTTCAATCCGCAATACCCAATCCTCAATCTTCTATCCGCAATCCTCAATCCTCAATCCTCAATCCTCAATCCTCAATCCTCAATCCTCAATCTTCAATCCTCAATACTCAATCTTCAATCCTCAGTCCTCAATCCTCAATCCTCAATCCTCATTTTTCAATCCTCAACACCCAATACTCAATCTTCAATCCTCAATCCTCAATCCTCAATTCTCAATCGTCAATCCTCAATCCTCAATCCTCAGTCCTCAATCTTCAATCCTCAATACTCAATCTGCAATCCTCAATCCTCAGTCCTCACTCCTCAATCCTCATTCTTCAATCCTCAATACCGAATCCTCAATCTTCAATCCTCAACCCACAATCCTCAATTCTCAATCCTCAATCCTGAATCCTCAGACATCAAACATCAATACTCAACCCCCAGTCCTCGTCCTCAATCCACAACCCTCAATCCTCAATCCTCAATCCTCAATACTCATTCTTCAATCCTCAACACCCAATCCTCAATCTTCAATCCTCAATCTTCAATCCTCAATTCTCAATCCTCAATCCTCAATCCTCAGACCTCAAACATCAATACTCTACCCTCAGTCCTCGTCCTCAATCCACAACACTCAATCCTCGATCCTCAATCTTCAATCATCAATATTCAATCTTCAATCCTCAATCCTCAATCCTCAATACTCAATCCTCAATCCTCAATGTTCAATCCTCAATACGCAATCCTCAATCCTCAATCCTCAATCCTCAATCCTCAATTTTCAATCCTCAATACTCAATCTTCAATCCTCAATCCTCAATCCTCAATCCTCAATCCTCATTCTTCAATCCTCAACACCCAATCCTCAATCTTCAATCCTCAATTCTCAATCCTCAATTCTCAATCCTCAATCCTCAATCCTGAATCCTCAATCCTCAGTCCTCAAACCTCAATCCTGAGTCCACAATCCTGAACGCTCAACCTTCAGACCTCAGACCTCAACAATCAGTTGTGAATCCTCAATCCTCAATAGAATATCCTCAATTCACAGGTTTCAATACTCAATACTCAGCCTGCAATCTTCAAATCTCTATCCACAAATATCAATTCTCATCACTCAACCCTCAACACTCAGTCCCCAATCCGAAATCTTCAAACCTCAATCCTCAATCCTCAATCCTCAATCCTCAGTCTTCAATCCTCAATACTCATTCTTCAATCCTCAATCCTCAATCCTCGGTCCTCAATCCTCAATCGTCAATCTCCAATCCTGAATACTCAATCTTCAATCCTCAATCTTCGATCCTCAATCCTCAATCCTCAATCCTCATTCTTCAATCCTCAATACCCAATCCTCAATTTTCAGTCCTCAACCCTCAATCTTCATTTCTCAACCCTCAATCCTCTGTTCTCAGTCCTCAAACCTCAATCCTCAAACCTCAGCACTCATTCTCAATCCTCAATCCGCAATCCTCAATCCTCAATCCTCAATCTTCAACCCTCAAGACTCAATCTTCAAACCTCAATCCTCAGTCCTCAAACCTCAATTCTGAATCCTCAATCCTGCATCCTCAACCTTCAGCCCTCAGACCTCAACAATCAGTTGTCAATCCTCAATCCGCAATAGAATATCCTCAATTCACAGTTTTCAATACTCAATACTCAATCTGCAATCTTCAAATCTCTATCCACAAACATCAATTCTCATCACTCAACCCTGAACTCTCAGTCCTCAATGTTCAATCCTCAATCTTCAATTCTCAATCTTCAATCCTCAATACTGAATCTTCAATACTCAATCACCAATACTCAATCCTCAATCCTCAATCCTCAATTCTCAATCCCCAGTCCTCATTCACCAATCCTCAATCCTCAATCCTCAATCCTCAATCCTCAATCCTCAATCCTCAATCCTCAATCCTCAATCCTCAATTTTCAATCCTCAATCTTCAATCCTCAATACTCAATCTTCAATCCTCAATCCTCAATCCTCAATCCTCAATCCTCAAACCTCAATCCTCAATCGTCAATCCTCAATCATCAATATTCAATCTTCAATCCTCAATCCTCAATCCTCAATACTCAATCCTCAATCCTCAATGTTCTATCCTCAATACGCAATCCTCAATCTTCAATCCTCAATCCTCAATCCTCAGTCCTCAATCCTCAATCCTCATTCATAATCTTCAATCCTCAGTACGCAATCTTCAATCCTCGATCCTCAATCCTCAATCTTCAATCCTCAGTCCCAAATCCTCAATCTTCAATACTCACTCCTCAATCCTCAATCTTCAATCCTCAATACTCAGTCTTCAATCCTCAATCCTCAATCCTCAATCCTCAATCCTCAATCCTCATTCTTCAATCCTCAATACCCAATCCTCAATCTTCAATCCTCAATCCTCAATCCTCAATTCTCAATCCTCAATCCTCAATCCTCAATCCTCAATCCTCAATCCTCAATGCTCAATCCGCAATACCCAATCCCCAATCTTCTATCCGCAATCCTCAATCCTCAATCCTCAATCCTCAATCCTCAATCCTCAATCCTCAATCTTCAATCCTCAATTCTCAATCTTCAATCCTCAATCCTCAATCCTCAATCCTCAATTCTCATTTTTCAATCCTCAACACCCAATACTCAATCTTCAATCCTCAATCCTCAACCCTCAATTCTCAATCGTCAATCCTCAATCCTCAATCCTCAATCCTCAGTCCTCAATCTTCAATCCTCAATACTCAATCTGCCATCCTCAATCCTCAGTCCTCACTCCTCAATCCTCATTCTTCAATCCTCAATACGGAATCCTCAATCTTCAATCCTCAACCCACAATCCTCAATTCTCAATCCTCAATCCTGAATCCTCAGACTTCAAACATCAATACTCAACCCCCAGTCCTCGTCCTCAATCCACAACCCTCAATCCTCAATCCTCAATCCTCCATCCTCAATCTTAATCTTTAACCCTAAGTACGCAATCTTCAATCCTCAATCCTCAATCCTCAATCCACAATCCTCAATCTTCAATACCCAATACTCAATCTTCAATCCTCCATCATCAATCCTCAATCCTCAATCCTCAATCCTCAATCCTCAATCGTCAATCTTCAATCCTCAATGCTCAATCCTCAATCCTCAATCTTCAATCCTCAATCCTCAATCCTCAATATTCAATCCTCAATCCTCAATCCTCAATCCTCAATCCTCATTCTTCGATCCTCAATACCCAATCCTCAATCTTCAATCCTCAATCCTCAATCCTCAATTCTCAATCCTCAATCCTCTGTCCTTAGTCCTCAAGCCTCAATCCTCAACCCTCAGCCCTCATCCTGAAACCTCAATCCTCAATCCTCAATCCTCAATCATCAATCCTCAATACTCAATCTTCAATCCTCTATCCTCAGTCCTCAAACCTCAATTCTGAATCCTCAATACTGAATCCACAATCTTCAGACCTCAGTCCTCAACATTCAGTTGTCAATCCTCAGTCCTCAATAGAATATCCTCAATTTACAGTTTTCAATACTCAATACTCAATGTGCAATCTTCAAATCTCTATCCAGAAACATAAATTCTCATCACTCAACCCTCAACACTCAGTACTCAATGTTCAACCCTGATTCCTCAACCCCCAATCTTTAATCATCAATATTCAATCTTCAATCCTCAATCATCAATCCTCAATCCTCAATCCTCAATCCCCAATCCTCAATCCTCAGTCCTCAAACCTCAATCCTGAATCCTCAATCCTGAATCCTCAATCTTCAGCCCTCAGTCCTCAACAATCAGTGGTCCATCCTCAATCCTCAATAGAACACCATGATTTCACAGTTTTCAATACTCAATACTCAACCTGCAATCTTCAAATCTCTATCCACAAACATCAATTCTCATCACTCAACCCTCAACACTCAGTCTTCAATCCTCAATCCTCAGTCCTCAATCCTCAATCCTCATTCTTCAATCCTCAATGCACAATCCTCAATCCTTAATCTTCATTCTTCAATCCTCTACACCCAATCCTCAATCTTCAATCCTCAATCCTCAATCCTCAATTCTCAATCCTCAATCCTCAATCCTCAGACCTCAAACATCAATACTCTACCCTCAGTCCTCGTCCTCAATCCACAACACTCAATCCTCGATCCTCAATCCTCAATCATCAATATTCAATCTTCAATCCTCAATCCTCAATCCTCAATACTCAATCCTCAATCCTCAATGTTCTATCCTCAATACGCAATCCTCAATCTTCAATCCTCAATCCTCAATCCTCAGTCCTCAATCCTCAATCCTCATTCATAATCTTCAATCCTTAGTACGCAATCTTCAATCCTCAATCCTCAATCCTCAATCCTCAATCCTCAATCTTCAATACTCAATACTCAATCTTCAATCCTCAATCCTCAATCCTCAATCCTCAATCCTCAATCCTCAATCCTCAATCCTCAATCGTCAATCTTCAATCCTCAATACTCAATCGTCAATACTCAATCCTCAATACTCAATACTCAATCCTCATTCTTCAATCCTCAATACCCAATCCTCAACCTTCAATCCTCAAACCTCAATCCTCAATCCTCAATCCTCAATCTTCAATCCTCAAACCTCAATCCTCAATCCTAAATCCTCAATCTTCAATCCTCAATACTCAATCTTCAATCCTCAATCATCAATCCTCAATCCTCAATCCTCAATCCTCAATCCTCAATCGTCAATCTTCAATCATCAATACTCAATCTTCAATCCTCAATCCTCAATCCTCAATCCTCAATCCTCATTCTTCAATACTCAATACCCAATCCTCAACCTTCAATCCTCAATCCTCAATCCTCAATCCTCAATCCTCAATCCTCAATCCTCAATCTTCAATCCTCAGTCCCAAATCCTCAATCTTCAATACTCACTCCTCAATCCTCAATCTTCAATCCTCAATACTCAGTCTTCAATACTCAATCCTCGATCCTCAATCCTCAATCCTCAATCCTCATTCTTCAATCCTCAATACCCTATCCTCAATCTTCAATCCTCAATCCTCAATACTCAATCCTCAATCCTCAATCCTCAATCCTCAATCTTCAATCCTCAATACTCAACCTTCAATCCTCAGTCCTCAATCCTCAATGCTCAATCCTCAATCCTCAATCTTAATCTTCAATCCTCAGCACTCAATCTTCAATCCTCAATCCTCAATCCTCAATCCTCAATCCTCAATCTTCAATCCTCAATACGCAATCCTCAATCTTCAATCCTCAATCCTCAATCCTCAATCCTCAATCCTCAATCCTCAATCTTAATCTTCAATCCTCAGTACGCAATCTTCAATCCTCAATCCTCAATCCTCAATCCTCAATCCTCAATCTTCAATACTCAATACTCAATCTTCAATCCTCAATCCTCGATCCTCAATCCTCAATCCTCAATCGTCAATCTTCAATCCTCAATACTCAATCGTCAATACTCAATCCTCAATACTCAATACTCAATCCTCAATCGTCAATCTTCAATCCTCAATACACAATCTTCAATCCTCAATCCTCAATACTCAATACTCAATCGTCAATCTTCAATCCTCAATACCCAATCCTCAATCTTCAATCCTCAATCCTCAATCCTCAATCCTCAATCCTCAATATTCAATCCTCAATACTCAGTCTTCAATCCTCAATCCTCAATCCTCAATCCTCAATCCTCAATCCTCATTCTTCAATCCTCAATACCCAATCCTCAATATTCAATCCTCAATCCTCAATCCTCAATTCTCAATCCTCAATCCTCAATCCTCAATCCTCAATCCTCAATCCTCAATGTTCAATCCGCAATACCCAATCCTCAATCTTCTATCCGCAATCCTCAATCCTCAATCCTCAATCCTCAATCCTCAATCCTCAATCCTCAATCTTCAATCCTCATTACTCAATCTTCAATCCTCAGTCCTCAATCCTCAATCCTCAATCCTCATTTTTCAATCCTCAACACCCAATACTCAATCTTCAATCCTCAATCCTCAATCCTCAATTCTCAATCGTCAATCCTCAATCCTCAATCCTCAGTCCTCAATCTTCAATCCTCAATACTCAATCTGCAATCCTCAATCCTCAGTCCTCACTCCTCAATCCTCATTCTTCAATCCTCAATACCGAATCCTCAATCTTCAATCCTCAACCCACAATCCTCAATTCTCAATCCTCAATACTGAATCCTCAGACATCAAACATCAATACTCCAGCCCCTGTCCTCGTCTTCAATCCACAACCCTCAATCCTCAATCCTCAATCCTCAATCCTCATTCTCCAATCCTCAACACCCAATCCTCAATCTTCAATCCTCAATCTTCAATCCTCAATTCTCAATCCTCAATCCTCAATCCTCAGACCTCAAACATCAATACTCTACCCTCAGTCCTCGTCCTCAATCCACAACACTCAATCCTCGATCCTCAATCTTCAATCATCAATATACAATCTTCAATCCTCAATCCTCAATCCTCAATACTCAATCCTCAATCCTCAATGTTCTATCCTGAATACGCAATCCTCAATCTTCAATCCTCAATCCTCATTCCTCAATCCTCGATCCTCAATCCTCAATCTTAATCTTTAACCCTCAGTACGCAATCTTCAATCCTCAATCCTCAATCCTCAATCCACAATCCTCAATCTTCAATACCCAATACTCAATCTTCAATCCTCCATCCTCAATCCTCAATCCTCAATCCTCAATACTCAGTCCTCAATCGTCAATCTTCAATCCTCAATACTCAATCTTCAATCCTCAATCCTCAATCCTCAATCCTCAATCCTCAATCCTCAATCCTCAATCCTCAATCTTCAATCCTCAGTCCCAAATCCTCAATCTTCAATACTCACTCCTCAATCCTCAATCTTCAATCCTCAATACTCAGTCTTCAATCCTCAATCCTCAATCCTCAATCCTCAATCCTCAATCCTCATTCTTCAATCCTCAATACCCAATCCTCAATCTTCAATCCTCAATCCTCAATCTTCAATCCTCAATACTCAATTTGCAATCTTCAATCCTCAATCCTCAATCCTCAATCCTCATCCTTCAATCCTCAATCCTTAACCCTCAATCCTCAATCCTCAATTTTCAATCCTCAATACTCAATCTCCAATCCTCAATCCTCAATCCTCAACCCTCAATCGTCAGTCTTCAATCCTCAATATTCAATCTTCAATCCTCAATCCTCAATCCTCAATCCTCAATCCGCAATCTTCAATCATCAATACTCAATCTGCAATCTTCAATCCTCAATCCTCAATCCTCAATCCTCAATCCTCAATCCTCAATCTTCCATACTCAATACTCAATCTTCAATCCTCAATCCTCAATCCTCAATCCTCTATCCTCAATCGTCAATCTTCAATCCTCAATACTCAATCGTCAATACTCAATCCTCAATACTCAATCCTCAATCCTCAATCGTCAATCTTCAATCCTCAATACCCAATCTTCAATCCTCAATCCTCAATACTCAATACTCAATCCTCAATCTTCAATCCTCAATACCCAATCCTCAATCTTCAATCCTCAATCTTCAATCCTCAATCCTCAATCCTCAATATTCAATCCTCAATCCTCAATCCTCAATCCTCAATCCTCAATCTTCAATCCTCAATACTCAATCTTCAATCCTCAATCCTCAATCCTCAATCCTCAATCCTCAAACCACAATACTCAATCGTCAATCTTCAATCCACAATACTCAATCTTCAATACTCAATCCTCAATCCTCAATCCTCAGTCCTCATTCTTCAATCCTCAATACCCAATCCTCAATCTTCAATCCTCAATCCTCAATCCTCAATCCTCAATCCTCAATCCTCAATCCTCAATCTTCAATCCTCAGTCCCAAATCCTCAATCTTCAATACTCACTCCTCAATCCTCAATCGTCAATCCTCAATACTCAGTCTTCAATCCTCAATCCTCAATCCTCAATCCTCAATCCTCAATCCTCATTCTTCAATCCTCAATACCCAATCCTCAATATTCAATCCTCAATCCTCAATCCTCAATTCTCAATCCTCAATCCTCAATCCTCAATCCTCAATCCTCAATCCTCAATGTTCAATCCGCAATACCCAATCCTCAATCTTCTATCCGCAATCCTCAATCCTCAATCCTCAATCCTCAATCCTCAATCCTCAATCCTCAATCTTCAATCCTCAATACTCAATCTTCAATCCTCAGTCCTCAATCCTCAATCCTCAATCCTCATTTTTCAATCCTCAACACCCAATACTCAATCTTCAATCCTCAATCCTCAATCCTCAATTCTCAATCGTCAATCCTCAATCCTCAATCCTCAGTCCTCAATCTTCAATCCTCAATACTCAATCTGCAATCCTCAATCCTCAGTCCTCACTCCTCAATCCTCATTCTTCAATCCTCAATACCGAATCCTCAATCTTCAATCCTCAACCCACAATCCTCAATTCTCAATCCTCAATCCTGAATCCTCAGACATCAAACATCAATACTCAACCCCCAGTCCTCGTCCTCAATCCACAACCCTCAATCCTCAATCATCAATCCTCAATACTCATTCTTCAATCCTCAACACCCAATCCTCAATCTTCAATCCTCAATCTTCAATCCTCAATTCTCAATCCTCAATCCTCAATCCTCAGACCTCAAACATCAATACTCTACCCTCAGTCCTCGTCCTCAATCCACAACACTCAATCCTCGATCCTCAATCTTCAATCATCAATATTCAATCTTCAATCCTCAATCCTCAATCCTCAATACTCAATCCTCAATCCTCAATGTTCAATCCTCAATACGCAATCCTCAATCCTCAATCCTCAATCCTCAATCCTCAATTTTCAATCCTCAATACTCAATCTTCAATCCTCAATCCTCAATCCTCAATCCTCAATCCTCATTCTTCAATCCTCAACACCCAATCCTCAATCTTCAATCCTCAATCCTCAATTCTCAATCCTCAATCCTCAATCCTGAATCCTCAATCCTCAGTCCTCAAACCTCAATCCTGAGTCCACAATCCTGAACGCTCAACCTTCAGACCTCAGACCTCAACAATCAGTTGTGAATCCTCAATCCTCAATAGAATATCCTCAATTCACAGGTTTCAATACTCAATACTCAGCCTGCAATCTTCAAATCTCTATCCACAAATATCAATTCTCATCACTCAACCCTCAACACTCAGTCCCCAATCCGAAATCTTCAAACCTCAATCCTCAATCCTCAATCCTCAATCCTCAGTCTTCAATCCTCAATACTCATTCTTCAATCCTCAATCCTCAATCCTCGGTCCTCAATCCTCAATCGTCAATCTCCAATCCTGAATACTCAATCTTCAATCCTCAATCTTCGATCCTCAATCCTCAATCCTCAATCCTCATTCTTCAATCCTCAATACCCAATCCTCAATTTTCAGTCCTCAACCCTCAATCTTCATTTCTCAACCCTCAATCCTCTGTTCTCAGTCCTCAAACCTCAATCCTCAAACCTCAGCACTCATTCTCAATCCTCAATCCGCAATCCTCAATCCTCAATCCTCAATCTTCAACCCTCAAGACTCAATCTTCAAACCTCAATCCTCAGTCCTCAAACCTCAATTCTGAATCCTCAATCCTGCATCCTCAACCTTCAGCCCTCAGACCTCAACAATCAGTTGTCAATCCTCAATCCGCAATAGAATATCCTCAATTCACAGATTTCAATACTCAATACTCAATCTGCAATCTTCAAATCTCTATCCACAAACATCAATTCTCATCACTCAACCCTGAACTCTCAGTCCTCAATGTTCAATCCTCAATCTTCAATTCTCAATCTTCAATCCTCAATACTGAATCTTCAATACTCAATCACCAATACTCAATCCTCAATCCTCAATCCTCAATTCTCAATCCCCAGTCCTCATTCACCAATCCTCAATCCTCAATCCTCAATCCTCAATCCTCAATCCTCAATCCTCAATCCTCAATCCTCAATCCTCAATTTTCAATCCTCAATCTTCAATCCTCAATACTCAATCTTCAATCCTCAATCCTCAATCGTCAATCCTCAATCCTCAAACCTCAATCCTCAATCCTCAAACCTCAATCCTCAATCGTCAATCCTCAATCATCAATATTCAATCTTCAATCCTCAATCCTCAATCCTCAATACTCAATCCTCAATCCTCAATGTTCTATCCTCAATACGCAATCCTCAATCTTCAATCGTCAATCCTCAATCCTCAGTCCTCAATCCTCAATCCTCATTCATAATCTTCAATCCTCAGTACGCAATCTTCAATCCTCGATCCTCAATCCTCAATCTTCAATCCTCAGTCCCAAATCCTCAATCTTCAATACTCGCTCCTCAATCCTCAATCTTCAATCCTCAATACTCAGTCTTCAATCCTCAATCCTCAATCCTCAATCCTCAATCCTCAATCCTCATTCTTCAATCCTCAATACCCAATCCTCAATCTTCAATCCTCAATCCTCAATCCTCAATTCTCAATCCTCAATCCTCAATCCTCAATCCTCAATCCTCAATCCTCAATGTTCAATCCGCAATACCCAATCCTCAATCTTCAATCGTCAATCCTCAATCCTCAGTCCTCAATCCTCAATCCTCATTCATAATCTTCAATCCTCAGTACGCAATCTTCAATCCTCGATCCTCAATCCTCAATCTTCAATCCTCAGTCCCAAATCCTCAATCTTCAATACTCGCTCCTCAATCCTCAATCTTCAATCCTCAATACTCAGTCTTCAATCCTCAATCCTCAATCCTCAATCCTCAATCCTCAATCCTCATTCTTCAATCCTCAATACCCAATCCTCAATATTCAATCCTCAATCCTCAATCCTCAATTCTCAATCCTCAATCCTCAATCCTCAATCCTCAATCCTCAATCCTCAATGTTCAATCCGCAATACCCAATCCTCAATCTTCTATCCGCAATCCTCAATCCTCAATCCTCAATCCTCAATCCTCAATCCTCAATCCTCAATCTTCAATCCTCATTACTCAATCTTCAATCCTCAGTCCTCAATCCTCAATCCTCAATCCTCATTTTTCAATCCTCAACACCCAATACTCAATCTTCAATCCTCAATCCTCAATCCTCAATTCTCAATCGTCAATCCTCAATCCTCAATCCTCAGTCCTCAATCTTCAATCCTCAATACTCAATCTGCAATCCTCATTCCTCAGTCCTCACTCCTCAATCCTCATTCTTCAATCCTCAATACCGAATCCTCAATCTTCAATCCTCAACCCACAATCCTCAATTCTCAATCCTCAATCCTGAATCCTCAGACATCAAACATCAATACTCAACCCCCAGTCCTCGTCCTCAATCCACAACCCTCAATCCTCAATCCTCAATCCTCAATACTCATTCTTCAATCCTCAACACCCAATCCTCAATCTTCAATCCTCAATCTTCAATCCTCAATTCTCAATCCTCAATCCTCAATCCTCAGACCTCAAACATCAATACTCTACCCTCAGTCCTCGTCCTCAATCCACAACACTCAATCCTCGATCCTCAATCTTCAATCATCAATATTCAATCTTCAATCCTCAATCCTCAATCCTCAATACTCAATCCTCAATCCTCAATGTTCAATCCACAATACGCAATCCTCAATCCTCAATCCTCAATCCTAAATCCTCAATTTTCAATCCTCAATCCTCAGTCCTCAAACCACAATCCTGAGTCCACAATCCTGAACGCTCAACCTTCAGACCTCAGACCTCAACAATCAGTTGTGAATCCTCAATCCTCAATAGAATATCCTCAATTCACAGGTTTCAATACTCAATACTCAGCCTGCAATGTTCAAATTTCTATCCACAAATATCAATTCTCATCACTCAACCCTCAACACTCAGTCCCCAATCCGAAATCTTCAAACATCAATCCTCAATCCTCAATCCTCAATCCTCAGTCTTCAATCCTCAATACTCATTCTTCAATCCTCAATCCTCAATCCTCGGTCCTCAATCCTCACTCGTCAATCTCCAATCCTGAATACTCAATCTTCAATCCTCAATCTTCGATCCTCAATCCTCAATCCTCAATCCTCATTCTTCAATCCTCAATACCCAATCCTCAACCTTCAATCCTCAATCCTCAATCCTCAATCCTCAATCCTCAATCCTCAATCCTCAATCTTCAATCCTCAGTCCCAAATCCTCAATCTTCAATACTCACTCCTCAATCCTCAATCTTCAATCCTCAATACTCAGTCTTCAATACTCAATCCTCGATCCTCAATCCTCAATCCTCAATCCTCATTCTTCAATCCTCAATACCCAATCCTCAATCTTCAATCCTCAATCCTCAATACTCAATCCTCAATCCTCAATCCTCAATCCTCAATCTTCAATCCTCAATACTCAACCTTCAATCCTCAGTCCTCAATCCTCAATGCTCAATCCTCAATCCTCAATCTTAATCTTCAATCCTCAGCACTCAATCTTCAATCCTCAATCCTCAATCCTCAATCCTCAATCCTCAATCTTCAATCCTCAATACGCAATCCTCAATCTTCAATCCTCAATCCTCAATCCTCAATCCTCAATCCTCAATCCTCAATCTTAATCTTCAATCCTCAGTACGCAATCTTCAATCCTCAATCCTCAATCCTCAATCCTCAATCCTCAATCTTCAATACTCAATACTCAATCTTCAATCCTCAATCCTCAATCCTCAATCCTCAATCCTCAATCGTCAATCTTCAATCCTCAATACTCAATCGTCAATACTCAATCCTCAATACTCAATACTCAATCCTCAATCGTCAATCTTCAATCCTCAATACACAATCTTCAATCCTCAATCCTCAATACTCAATACTCAATCGTCAATCTTCAATCCTCAATACCCAATCCTCAATCTTCAATCCTCAATCCTCAATCCTCAATCCTCAATCCTCAATATTCAATCCTCAATACTCAGTCTTCAATCCTCAATCCTCAATCCTCAATCCTCAATCCTCAATCCTCATTCTTCAATCCTCAATACCCAATCCTCAATATTCAATCCTCAATCCTCAATCCTCAATTCTCAATCCTCAATCCTCAATCCTCAATCCTCAATCCTCAATCCTCAATGTTCAATCCGCAATACCCAATCCTCAATCTTCTATCCGCAATCCTCAATCCTCAATCCTCAATCCTCAATCCTCAATCCTCAATCCTCAATCTTCAATCCTCATTACTCAATCTTCAATCCTCAGTCCTCAATCCTCAATCCTCAATCCTCATTTTTCAATCCTCAACACCCAATACTCAATCTTCAATCCTCAATCCTCAATCCTCAATTCTCAATCGTCAATCCTCAATCCTCAATCCTCAGTCCTCAATCTTCAATCCTCAATACTCAATCTGCAATCCTCAATCCTCAGTCCTCACTCCTCAATCCTCATTCTTCAATCCTCAATACCGAATCCTCAATCTTCAATCCTCAACCCACAATCCTCAATTCTCAATCCTCAATACTGAATCCTCAGACATCAAACATCAATACTCCACCCCCTGTCCTCGTCCTCAATCCACAACCCTCAATCCTCAATCCTCAATCCTCAATCCTCATTCTCCAATCCTCAACACCCAATCCTCAAGCTTCAATCCTCAATCTTCAATCCTCAATTCTCAATCCTCAATCCTCAATCCTCAGACCTCAAACATCAATACTCTACCCTCAGTCCTCGTCCTCAATCCACAACACTCAATCCTCGATCCTCAATCTTCAATCATCAATATACAATCTTCAATCCTCAATCCTCAATCCTCAATACTCAATCCTCAATCCTCAATGTTCTATCCTGAATACGCAATCCTCAATCTTCAATCCTCAATCCTCATTCCTCAATCCTCGATCCTCAATCCTCAATCTTAATCTTTAACCCTCAGTACGCAATCTTCAATCCTCAATCCTCAATCCTCAATCCACAATCCTCAATCTTCAATACCCAATACTCAATCTTCAATCCTCCATCCTCAATCCTCAATCCTCAATCCTCAATACTCAGTCCTCAATCGTCAATCTTCAATCCTCAATACTCAATCTTCAATCCTCAATCCTCAATCCTCAATCCTCAATCCTCAATCCTCAATCCTCAATCTTCAATCCTCAGTCCCAAATCCTCAATCTTCAATACTCACTCCTCAATCCTCAATCTTCAATCCTCAATACTCAGTCTTCAATCCTCAATCCTCAATCCTCAATCCTCAATCCTCAATCCTCATTCTTCAATCCTCAATACCCAATCCTCAATCTTCAATCCTCAATCCTCAATCTTCAATCCTCAATACTCAATTTGCAATCTTCAATCCTCAATCCTCAATCCTCAATCCTCATTCTTCAATCCTCAATCCTTAACCCTCAATCCTCAATCCTCAATTTTCAATCCTCAATACTCAATCTCCAATACTCAATCCTCAATCCTCAACCCTCAATCGTCAGTCTTCAATCCTCAATATTCAATCTTCAATCCTCAATCCTCAATCCTCAATCCTCAATCCTCAATCCGCAATCTTCAATCATCAATACTCAATCTGCAATCTTCAATCCTCAATCCTCAATCTTCAATCCTCAATCTCCAATCCTCAATCCTCAGTCCTCAAACCTCAATTCTGAATCCTCAATCCTGCATCCTCAATCTTCAGCCCTCAGTCCTCAACAATCAGTTGTCAATCCTCAATCCGCAATAGAATATCCTCAATCCTCATTCTTCAATCCTCAATACCCAATCCACAATCTCCATTCTTCAATCCTCAATCATCAATTCTCAATCCCCAGTCCTCATGCTCCAATCCTCAATCCTCAATCCTCAATCCTCAATCCTCAATCCTCAATCCTCAATCCTCAATCCTCAATTTTCAATTCTCAATCTTCAATCCTCAATATTCAATATTCAATCCTCCATCCTCAATCCTCAATCCTCAATCGTCAGTCTTCAATCCTCAATACTCAATCTTCAATCCTCAGGCCTCAATCCTCAATCCTCAATCCTCAATCTTCAATCCTCAATACTCAATTTACAATCTTCAATCCTCAATCCTCAATCTTCAATTCTCAATCTTCAATCCTCAATACTGAATCTTCAATACTCAATCCCCAATACTCAATCCTGAATCCTCAATCCTCAATTCTCAATCCCCAGTCCTCATTCTCCAATCCTCAATCCTCAATCCTCAATCCTCAATCCTCAATCCTCAATCCTCAATCCTCAATCCTCAATTCTCAATCCTCAATTTTCAATCCTCAATCTTCAATCCTCAATATTCAATATTCAATCCTCCATCCTCAATCCTCAATCGTCAGCCTTCAATCCTCCATACTCAATCTTCAATCCTCAGGCCTCAATCCTCAATCCTCAATCCTCAATCTTCAATCCTCAATACTCAATTTGCAATCTTCAATCCTCAATCCTCAATCCTCAATCCTCATTCTTCAATCCTCAATCCTCAATCCTCAATCCTCAATCCTCAATCCTCAATCCATAATCTTCAATCCTCAATACTCAATCTGCAATCTTCAATCCTCAATCCTCAAGCTTCAATCCTCATTCTCCAATCCTCAATCCTCAGTCCTCAAACCTAAATTCTGAATCCTCAATCCTGCATCCTCAATCTTCAGCCCTCAGTACTCAACAATCAGTTATCAATCCTCAATCCCCAATAGAATATCCTCATTTCACAGTTTTCAATACTCAATACTCAATCTGCAATCTTCAAATCTCTATCCACAAACATCAATTCTCATCACTCGACCCTGAGCGCTCAGACCTCAATGTTCAATCCTCAATCCTCAATTCTCAATCTTCAATCCACAATACTGAACCTTCAATCCTCAATCCTCAACCCTCAATCCTCAATCCTCAATCCTCAATCCTCAATCTTCAATCCTCAATACTCAATCTTCAAACCTCAATCCTCAGTCCTCAAACCTCAATTCTGAATCCTCAATTCTGCATCCTCAATCTTCAGCCCTCAGTCCTCAACAATCAGTTGTCAATCCTCAATCCGCAATAGAATATCCTCAATTCACAGTTTTCAATACTCAATACTCAATCTGCAATATTCAAATCTCTATCCACAAACATCAATTCTCATCACTCAACCCTGAACTCTCAGTCCTCAGTGTTCAATCCTCAATCTTCAATTTTCAATCTTCAATCCTCAATACTGAATCTTCAATACTCAATCCCCAATACTCAATCCTCAATCCTCAATGCTCAATTCTCAATCCCCAGTCCTCATTCTCCAATCCTCAATCCTCAATCCTCAATCCTCAATCCTCAATCCTCAATCCTCAATTCTCAATCCTCAATTTTCAATCCTCAACCTTCAATCCTCAATACTCAATCTTCAATCCTCAATACTCAATCCTCAATCCTTAATCCGCAATCTTCAATCCTCAATACTCAATCTGCAATCTTCAATCCTCAATCCTCAATCTTCAATGCTCATTCTCCAAACCTTAATCCTCAGTCCTCAAACCTCAATTCTGAATCCTCAATCCTGCATCCTCAATCTTCAGCCCTCAGTCCTCAACAATCAGTTGTCAATCCTCAATCCGCAATAGAATATCCTCAATCCTCATTCTTCAATCCTCAATACCCAATCCACAATCTTCATTCCTCAATCCTCAATCATCAATTCTCAATCCCCAGTCCTCATTCTCCAATCCTCAATCCTCAATCCTCAATCCTCAATCCTCAATCCTCAACCCTCAACCCTCAATCCTCAACCCTCAACCCTCAATCCTCAATTTTCAATCCTCAACCTTCAATCCTCAATATTCAATATTCAATCCTCCATCCTCAATCCTCAATCGTCAGTCTTCAATCCTCAATACTCAATCTTCAATCCTCAGGCCTCAATCCTCAATCCTCAATCCTCAATCTTCTATCCTCAATACTCAATTTGCAATCTTCAATCCTCAATCCTCAATCCCCAATCCTCAATCCTCAATCCTCAATCCTCAATCCTCAATTTTCAATCCTCAATTCTCAATCTTCAATCCTCAATCCGCAATATTCAATCCTCAATAATCAATCTCCAATCCTAGATCCTCAATCCCCAATCTTCAATCCTTAATCTTCAATCTTCAATCCTCAATCCCCAGTCCTCAATCTTCAATCCTCAATGCTCAATCCTTAATCCTCAATCCTCAGTCCTCAATCCTCAATCCTCAACCCTCAAACCTCAATCCTCAACCGTCAGTCCACGTCCTCAATCGTCAACACTCAATCCTCAATCCTCAATCCTCAGTCCTCAATCCTCAATCCTCAATGTTGAATCCGCAATACCCAATCCTCAATCTTCTATCCGCAATCCTCAATCCTCAATCCTCAATACTCAATCCTCAATCCTCAATCCTCAATCTTCAATCATCAATTCTCAATCTTCAATCCTCAATCCTCAATCCTCAATCCTCAATCCTCATTTTTCAATCCTCAACACCCAATACCCAATCTTCAATCCTCAATCCTCAACCCTCCATTCTCAATCGTCAATCGTCAATCTTCAATCCTCAATACCCAATCTTCAATCCTCAATCCTCAATACTCAATACTCAATCCTCAATCTTCAATCCTCAATACCCAATCCTCAATCTTCAATCCTCAATCCTCAATCCTCAATCCTCAATCCTCAATCCTCAATAATCAATCCACAATCCTCAATCCTCAACCTTCAATCCTCAATACTCAATCTTCAATCCTCAATCCTCAATCCTCAATCCTCAATCCTCAATCCTCAATCCTCAATCCTCAATCCTCAACCTTAATCTTCAATCCTCAGTACTCAATCTTCAATACTCAATCCTCAATCCTCAATCCTCAATCCTCATTCTTCAATACTCAATACCCAATCCTCAATCTTCAATCTTCAATCGTCAATCCTCAATCCTCAATCCTCAATCCTCAATCCTCAATCTTCAATCCTCAGTCCCAAATCCTCAATCTTCAATACTCACTCCTCAATACTCAATCTTCAATCCTCAATACTCAGTCTTCAATCCTCAATCCTCAATCCTCAATCCTCAATCCTCAATCCTCATTCTTCAATCCTCAATACCCAATCCTCAATCTTCAATCCTCAATCCTCAATCCTCAATTCTCAATCCTCAATCCTCAATCCTCAGTCCTCAATCCTCAATCCTCAATGTTCAATCCGCAATACCCAATCCTCAATCTTCTATCCGCAATCCTCAATCCTCAATCCTCAATACTCAATCCTCAATCCTCAATCCTCAATCTTCAATCCTCAATTCTCAATCTTCAATCCTCAATCCTCAATCCTCAATCCTCAATCCTCATTTTTCAATCCTCAACACCCAATACTCAATCTTCAATCCTCAATCCTCAAACCTCCATTCTCAATCGTCAATCCTCAATCCTCAATCCTCAGTCCTCAATCTTCAATCCTCAATACTCAATCTGCTATCCTCAATCCTCAGTCCTCACTCCTCAATCCTCATTCTTCAATCCTCAATACCGAATCCTCAATCTTCAATCCTCAACCCACAATCCTCAATACTCAATCCTCAATCCTGAATCCTCAGACTTCAAACATCAATACTCAACCCCCAGTCCTCGTCCTCAATCCACGACCCTCAATCCTCAATCCTCAATCCTCAATCCTCAATCTTAATCTTTAACCCTCAGTACGCAATCTTCAATCCTCAATCCTCAATCCTCAATCCACAATCCTCAATCTTCAATACCCAATACTCAATCTTCAATCCTCCATCCTCAATCCTCAATCCTCAATCCTCAATCCTCAATCCTCAATCGTCAATCTTCAATACTCAATACTCAATCCTCAATGCTCAATCTTCAATCCTCAATCCTCAATCCTCAATATTCAATCCTCAATCCTCAATCCTCAATCCTCAATCCTCATTCTTCGATCCTCAATACCCAATCCTCAATCTTCAATCCTCAATCCTCAATCCTCAATTCTCAATCCTCAATCCTCTGTCCTTAGTCCTCAAGCCTCAATCCTCAACCCTCAGCCCTCATCCTCAATCCTCAATCCTCGATCCTCAATCCTCAATCTTCAATCCTCAATACTCAATCTTCAATACTCAATCCTCAGTCATCAAACCTCAATTCTGAATCCTCAATACTGAATCCTCAATCTTCAGCCCTCAGTCCTCAACATTCAGTTGTCAATCCTCAATCCTGAATAGAATATCCTCAATTTACAGTTTTCAATACTCAATACTCAATGTGCAATCTTCAAATCTCTATCCAGAAACATAAATTCTCATCACTCAACCCTCAACACTCAGTACTCAATGTACAACCCTGATTCCTCAACCCTCAATCTTTAATCATCAATATTCAATCTTCAATCCTCAATCATCAATCCTCAATCCTCAATCCTCAATCCCCAATCCTCAATCCTCAGTCCTCAAACCTCAATCCTGAATCCTCAATCCTGAATCCTGAATCTTCAGCCCTCAGTCCTCAACAATCAGTGGTCCATCCTCAATCCTCAATAGAATACCATGATTTCACAGTTTTCAATACTCAATACTCAACCTGCAATCTTCAAATCTCTATCCACAAACATCAATTCTCATCACTCAACCCTCAACACTCAGTCTTCAATCCTCAATCCTCAGTCCTCAATCCTCAATCCTCATTCTTCAATCCTCAATGCACAATCCTCAATCCTCAATCTTCATTCTTCAATCCTCAACACCCAATCCTCAATCTTCAATCCTTAATCCTCAATCCTCAATTCTCAATCCTCAATCCTCAATCCTCAGACCTCAAACATCAATACTCTACCCTCAGTCCTCGTCCTCAATCCACAACACTCAATCCTCGATCCTCAATCTTCAATCATCAATATTCATTCTTCAACCCTCAATCCTCAATCCTCAATACTCAATCCTCAATCCTCAATGTTCTATCCTCAATACGCAATCCTCAATCTTCAATCCTCAATCCTCAATCCTCAGTCCTCAATCCTCAATCCTCATTCATAATCTTCAATCCTCAGTACGCAATCTTCAATCCTCAATCCTCAATCCTCAATCCTCAATCCTCAATCTTCAATACTCAATACACAATCTTCAATCCTCAATCCTCAATCCTCAATCCTCAATCCTCAATCCTCAATCCTCAATCGTCAATCTTCAATCCTCAATACTCAATCGTCAATACTCAATCCTCAATACTCAAAACTCAATCCTCATTCTTCAATCCTCAATACCCAATCCTCAATCTTCAATCCTCAATCCTCAATCCTCAATCCTCAATCCTCAATCTTCAATCCTCAAACCTCAATCCTCAATCCTCAATCCTCAATCTACAATCCTCAATACTCAATACCCAATCCTCAATCTTCAATCCTCAATCCTCAATCCTCAATCCTCAATCCTCAATCTTCAATCCTCAAACCTCAATCCTCAATCCTCAATCCTCAATCTACAATCCTCAATACTCAATCTTCAATCCGCAATCCTCAATCCTCAATCCTCATTCTTCAATCCTCAATACCCAATCCTCAATCTTCAATCCTCAATCCTCAATACTCAATCCTCAATCCTCAATCCTCAATCCTCAATCCTCAATCTTCAATCCTCAATACTCAATCTTCAATCCTCAATCCTCAATCCTCAATCCTCAATCCTCAATCCTCAATCTTAATCTTCAATCCTCAGTACTCAATCTTCAATCCTCAATCCTCAATCCTCAATCCTCAATCCTCAATCTTCAATCCTCAATACGCAATCCTCAACCTTCAATCCTCAATCCTCAATCCTCAATCCTCAATCCTCAATCCTCAATCCTCAATCTTCAATCCTCAATACGCAATCCTCAATCTTCAATCCTCAATCCTCAATCCTCAATCCTCAATCCTCAATCCTCAATCTTAATCTTCAATCCTCAATCCTCAATAATCAATCCTCAATCCTCAATCCTCAATCTTCAATCCTCAATCCTCAATCCTCAATCCTCAATCCTCAATCCTCAATCCTCAATCCTCAACCTTAATCTTCAATCCTCAGTACTCAATCTTCAATCCTCAATCCTCAATCCTCAATCCTCAATCCTCATTCTTCAATACTCAATACCCAATCCTCAATCTTCAATCTTCAATCGTCAATCCTCAATCCTCAATCCTCAATCCTCAATCCTCAATCTTCAATCCTCAGTCCCAAATCCTCAATCTTCAATACTCACTCCTCAATCCTCAATCTTCAATCCTCAATACTCAGTCTTCAATCCTCAGTCCTCAATCCTCAATCCTCAATCCTCAATCCTCATTCTTCAATCCTCAATACCCAATCCTCAATCTTCAATCCTCAATCCTCAATCCTCAATTCTCAATCCTCAATCCTCAATCCTCAGTCCTCAATCCTCAATCCTCAATGTTGAATCCGCAATACCCAATCCTCAATCTTCTATCCGCAATCCTCAATCCTCAATCCTCAATACTCAATCCTCAATCCTCAATCCTCAATCTTCAATCATCAATTCTCAATCTTCAATCCTCAATCCTCAATCCTCAATCCTCAATCCTCATTTTTCAATCCTCAACACCCAATACTCAATCTTCAATCCTCAATCCTCAACCCTCCATTCTCAATCGTCAATCGTCAATCTTCAATCCTCAATACCCAATCTTCAATCCTCAATCCTCAATACTCAATACTCAATCCTCAATCTTCAATCCTCAATACCCAATCCTCAATCTTCAATCCTCAATCCTCAATCCTCAATCCTCAATCCTCAATCCTCAATAATCAATCCACAATCCTCAATCCTCAACCTTCAATCCTCAATACTCAATCTTCAATCCTCAATCCTCAATCCTCAATCCTCAATCCTCAATCCTCAATCCTCAATCCTCAATCCTCAACCTTAATCTTCAATCCTCAGTACTCAATCTTCAATACTCAATCCTCAATCCTCAATCCTCAATCCTCATTCTTCAATACTCAATACCCAATCCTCAATCTTCAATCTTCAATCGTCAATCCTCAATCCTCAATCCTCAATCCTCAATCCTCAATCTTCAATCCTCAGTCCCAAATCCTCAATCTTCAATACTCACTCCTCAATCCTCAATCTTCAATCCTCAATACTCAGTCTTCAATCCTCAATCCTCAATCCTCAATCCTCAATCCTCAATCCTCATTCTTCAATCCTCAATACCCAATCCTCAATCTTCAATCCTCAATCCTCAATCCTCAATTCTCAATCCTCAATCCTCAATCCTCAGTCCTCAATCCTCAATCCTCAATGTTCAATCCGCAATACCCAATCCTCAATCTTCTATCCGCAATCCTCAATCCTCAATCCTCAATACTCAATCCTCAATCCTCAATCCTCAATCTTCAATCCTCAATTCTCAATCTTCAATCCTCAATCCTCAATCCTCAATCCTCAATCCTCATTTTTCAATCCTCAACACCCAATACTCAATCTTCAATCCTCAATCCTCAAACCTCCATTCTCAATCGTCAATCCTCAATCCTCAATCCTCAGTCCTCAATCTTCAATCCTCAATACTCAATCTGCTATCCTCAATCCTCAGTCCTTACTCCTCAATCCTCATTCTTCAATCCTCAATACCGAATCCTCAATCTTCAATCCTCAACCCACAATCCTCAATACTCAATCCTCAATCCTGAATCCTCAGACTTCAAACATCAATACTCAACCCCCAGTCCTCGTCCTCAATCCACGACCCTCAATCCTCAATCCTCAATCCTCAATCCTCAATCTTAATCTTTAACCCTCAGTACGCAATCTTCAATCCTCAATCCTCAATCCTCAATCCACAATCCTCAATCTTCAATACCCAATACTCAATCTTCAATCCTCCATCCTCAATCCTCAATCCTCAATCCTCAATCCTCAATCCTCAATCGTCAATCTTCAATACTCAATACTCAATCCTCAATGCTCAATCTTCAATCCTCAATCCTCAATCCTCAATATTCAATCCTCAATCCTCAATCCTCAATCCTCAATCCTCATTCTTCGATCCTCAATACCCAATCCTCAATCTTCAATCCTCAATCCTCAATCCTCAATTCTCAATCCTCAATCCTCTGTCCTTAGTCCTCAAGCCTCAATCCTCAACCCTCAGCCCTCATCCTCAATCCTCAATCCTCGATCCTCAATCCTCAATCTTCAATCCTCAATACTCAATCTTCAATACTCAATCCTCAGTCCTCAAACCTCAATTCTGAATCCTCAATACTGAATCCTCAATCTTCAGCCCTCAGTCCTCAACATTCAGTTGTCAATCCTCAATCCTGAATAGAATATCCTCAATTTACAGTTTTCAATACTCAATACTCAATGTGCAATCTTCAAATCTCTATCCAGAAACATAAATTCTCATCACTCAACCCTCAACACTCAGTACTCAATGTACAACCCTGATTCCTCAACCCTCAATCTTTAATCATCAATATTCAATCTTCAATCCTCAATCATCAATCCTCAATCCTCAATCCTCAATCCCCAATCCTCAATCCTCAGTCCTCAAACCTCAATCCTGAATCCTCAATCCTGAATCCTGAATCTTCAGCCCTCAGTCCTCAACAATCAGTGGTCCATCCTCAATCCTCAATAGAATACCATGATTTCACAGTTTTCAATACTCAATACTCAACCTGCAATCTTCAAATCTCTATCCACAAACATCAATTCTCATCACTCAACCCTCAACACTCAGTCTTCAATCCTCAATCCTCAGTCCTCAATCCTCAATCCTCATTCTTCAATCCTCAATGCACAATCCTCAATCCTCAATCTTCATTCTTCAATCCTCAACACCCAATCCTCAATCTTCAATCCTTAATCCTCAATCCTCAATTCTCAATCCTCAATCCTCAATCCTCAGACCTCAAACATCAATACTCTACCCTCAGTCCTCGTCCTCAATCCACAACACTCAATCCTCGATCCTCAATCTTCAATCATCAATATTCATTCTTCAACCGTCAATCCTCAATCCTCAATCCTCAATGTTCTATCCTCAATACGCAATCCTCAATCTTCAATCCTCAATCCTCAATCCTCAGTCCTCAATCCTCAATCCTCATTCATAATCTTCAATCCTCAGTACGCAATCTTCAATCCTCAATCCTCAATCCTCAATCCTCAATCCTCAATCTTCAATACTCAATACACAATCTTCAATCCTCAATCCTCAATCCTCAATCCTCAATCCTCAATCCTCAATCCTCAATCGTCAATCTTCAATCCTCAATACTCAATCGTCAATACTCAATCCTCAATACTCAAAACTCAATCCTCATTCTTCAATCCTCAATACCCAATCCTCAATCTTCAATCCTCAATCCTCAATCCTCAATCCTCAATCCTCAATCTTCAATCCTCAAACCTCAATCCTCAATCCTCAATCCTCAATCTACAATCCTCAATACTCAATACCCAATCCTCAATCTTCAATCCTCAATCCTCAATCCTCAATCCTCAATCCTCAATCTTCAATCCTCAAACCTCAATCCTCAATCCTCAATCCTCAATCTACAATCCTCAATACTCAATCTTCAATCCGCAATCCTCAATCCTCAATCCTCATTCTTCAATCCTCAATACCCAATCCTCAATCTTCAATCTTCAATCCTCAATACTCAATCCTCAATCCTCAATCCTCAATCCTCAATCCTCAATCTTCAATCCTCAATACTCAATCTTCAATCCTCAATCCTCAATCCTCAATCCTCAATCCTCAATCCTCAATCTTAATCTTCAATCCTCAGTACTCAATCTTCAATCCTCAATCCTCAATCCTCAATCCTCAATCCTCAATCTTCAATCCTCAATACGCAATCCTCAACCTTCAATCCTCAATCCTCAATCCTCAATCCTCAATCCTCAATCCTCAATCTTAATCTTCAATCCTCAGTACGCAATCTTCAATCCTCAATCCTCAATCCTCAATCCTCAGTCCTCAATCTTCAATACTCAATACTCAATCTTCAATCCTCAACCCTCAATCCTCAATCCTCAATCCTCAATCGTCAATCTTCAATCCTCAATACTCAATCGTCAATACTCAATCCTCAATACTCAATCCTCAATCCTCAATCGTCAATCTTCAATCCTCAATACCCAATCTTCAATCCTCAATCCTCAATACTCAATACTCAATCCTCAATCTTCAATCCTCAATACCCAATCCTCAATCTTCAATCCTCAATCCTCAATCCTCCATCCTCAATCCTCAATAATCAATCCTCAATCCTCAATCCTCAATCTTCAATCCTCAATACTCAATCTTCAATCCTCAATCCTTAATCCTGAATCCTCAATCCTCAATCCTCAATCCTCAATCCTCAACCTTAATCTTCAATCCTCAGTACTCAATCTTCAATCCTCAATCCTCAATCCTCAATCCTCAATCCTCATTCTTCAATACTCAATACCCAATCCTTAATCTTCAATCATCAATCGTCAATCCTCAATCCTCAATCCTCAATCCTCAATCCTCAATCTTCAATCCTCAGTCCCAAATCCTGAATCTTCAATACTCACTCCTCAATCCTCAATCTTCAATCCTCAATACTCAGTCTTCAATCCTCAATCCTCAATCCTCAATCCTCAATCCTCAATCCTCATTCTTCAATCCTCAATACCCAATCCTCAATCTTCAATCCTCAATCCTCAATCCTCAATTCTCAATCCTCAATCCTCAATCCTCAGTCCTCAATCCTCAATCCTCAATGTTCAATCCGCAATACCCAATCCTCAATCTTCTATACGCAATCCTCAATCCTCAATCCTCAATACTCAATCCTCAATCCTCAATCCTCAATCTTCAATCCTCATTACTCAATCTTCAATCCTCAGTCCTCAATCCTCAATCCTCAATCCTCATTTTTCAATCCTCAACACCCAATACTCAATCTTCAATCCTCAATCCTCAATCCTCAATTCTCAATCGTCAATCCTCAATCCTCAATCCTCAGTCCTCAATCTTCAATCCTCAATACTCAATCTAAAATCCTCAATCCTCAGTCCTCACTCCTCAATCCTCATTCTTCAATCCTCAATACCGAATCCTCAATCTTCAATCCTCAGTCCCAAATCCTCAATCTTCAATACTCACTCCTCAATCCTCAATCTTCAATCCTCAATACTCAGTCTTCAATCCTCAATCCTCAATACTCAATCCTCAATCCTCAATCCTCATTCTTCAATCCTCAATACCCAATCCTCAATATTCAATCCTCAATCCTCAATCCTCAATTCTCAATCCTCAATCCTCAATCCTCAATCCTCAATCCTCAATCCTCAATGTTCTATCCGCAATACCCAATCCACAATCTTCTATCCGCAATCCTCAATCCTCAATCCTCAATCCTCAATCCTCAATCCTCAATACTCAATCTTCAATCCTCATTACTCAATCTTCAATCCTCAGTCCTCAATCCTCAATCCTCAATCCTCATTTTTCAATCCTCAACACCCAATACTCAATCTTCAATCCTCAATCCTCAATCCTCAATTCTCAATCGTCAATCCTCAATCCTCAATCCTCAGTCCTCAATCTTCAATCCTCAATACTCAATCTGCAATCCTCAATCCTCAGTCCTCACTCCTCAATCCTCATTCTTCAATCCTCAATACCGAATCCTCAATCTTCAATCCTCAACCCACAATCCTCAATTCTCAATCCTCAATCCTGAATCCTCAGACATCAAACATCAATACTCCAACCCCTGTCCTCGTCCACAATCCACAACCCTCAATCCTCAATCCTCAATCCTCAATCCTCATTCCTCAATCCTCGATCCTCAATCCTCAATCTTAATCTTTAACCCCCAGTACGCAATCTTCAATCCTCAATCCTCAATCCTCAATCCACAATCCTCAATCTTCAATACCCAATACTCAATCTTCAATCCTCAATCCTCAATCCTCAATCCTCAATCCTCAATCCTCATTCTTCAATCCTCAATACCCAATCCTCAATCTTCAATCCTCAATCCTCAATCTTCAATCCTCAATACTCAATTTGCAATCTTCAATCCTCAATCCTCAATCCTCAATCCTCATACTTCAATCCTCAATCCTTAACCCTAAATCCTCAATCCTCAATTTTCAATCCTCAATACTCAATCTCCAATCCTCAATCCTCAATCCTCAACCCTCAATCGTCAGTCTTCAATCCTCAATATTCAATCTTCAATCCTCAATCCTCAATCCTCAATCCTCAATCCGCAATCTTCAATCCTCAATACTCAATCTGCAATCTTCAATCCTCAATCCTCAATCTTCAATCCTCATTCTTCAATCCTCAATCCTCAGTCCTCAAACCTCAATTCTGAATCCTCAATCCTGCATCCTCATTCTTCAGCCCTCAGTCCTCAACAATCAGTTGTCAATCCTCAATCCGCAATAGAATATCCTCAATCCTCATTCTTCAATCCTCAATACCCAATCCACAATCTTCATTCTTCAATCCTCAATCATCAATTCTCAATCCCCAGTCCTCATGCTCCAATCCTCAATCCTCAATCCTCAATCCTCAATCCTCAATCCTCAATCCTCAATCCTCAATCCTCAATCCTCAATTTTCAATCCTCAATCTTCAATCCTCAATATTCAATATTCAATCCTCCATCCTCAATCCTCAATCGTCAGTCTTCAATCCTCAACACTCAATCTTCAATCCTCAGGCCTCAATCCTCAATCCTCAATCCTCAATCTTCAATCCTCAATACTCAATTTGCAATCTTCAATCCTCAATCCTCAATCCTCAATCCTCATTCTTCAATCCTCAATCCTCAATCCTCAATCCTCAATCCTCAATTTTCAATCCTCAATACTCAATCTTCAATCCTCAATCCTCAATCCTCAACCCTCAATCGTCAGTATTCAATCCTCAATATTCAATCTTCAATCCTCAATCCTCAATCCTCAATCCTCAATCCGCAATCTTCAATCCTCAATACTCAATCTGCAATCTTCAATCCTCAATCCTCAATCTTCAATCCTCATTCTCCAATCCTCAATCCGCAGTCCTCAAACCTCAATTCTGAATCCTCAATCCTGCATCCTCAATCTTCAGCCCTCAGTACTCAACAATCAGTTATCAATCCTCAATCCCCAATAGAATATCCTCAATTCAAAGTTTTCAATACTCAATACTCAATCTGCAATCTTCAAATCTCTATCCACAAACATCAATTCTCATCACTCGACCCTGAGCGCTCAGACCTCAATGTTCAATCCTCAATCCTCAATTCTCAATCTTCAATCCACAATACTGAACCTTCAATCCTCAATCCTCAATCCTCAATCCTCAATCCTCAATCCTCAATCCTCAATCTTCAATCCTCAATCCGCAATATTCAATCCTCAATAATCAATCTCCAATCCTAGATCCTCAATCCCCAATCTTCAATCCTTAATCCTCAATCTTCAATCCTCAATCCCCAGTCCTCAATCTTCAATCCTCAATGCTCAATCCTTAATCCTCAATCCTCAGTCCTCAATCCTCAATCCTCAACCCTCAAACCTCAATCCTCAACCGTCAGTCCTCGTCCTCAATCGTCAACACTCAATCCTCAATCCTCAATCCTCAATCCTCAATCCTCAATCTTCAATCCTCAATACTCAATCCTCAATCCTCAATCCTCAATCCTCAATCCTCAATCCTCAATCCTCAATCCTCAATCCTCAATTTTCAATCCTCAATCTTCAATCCTCAATACTCAATAATCAATTCTCCATCCTCAATCCTCAATCGTCAGTTTTCAATCCTCAATACTCAATCTTCAATCCTCAATCCTCAATCCTCAATCCTCAACCGTCAATCCTCAATCCTCAATCCTCAATCTTCAATACTCAATACTCAATCTTCAATCCTCAATCCTCAATCCTCAATCCCCAGTCCTCAATCTTCAATCCTCAATGCTCAATCCTTAATCCTCAATCCTCAGTCCTCAATCATCAATCCTCAACCCTCAAACCTCAATCCTCAACAGTCAGTCCTCGTCCTCAATCGTCAACACTCAATCCTCAATCCTCAATCTTCAATCCTCAATCCTCAATCTTAATCTTCAATCCTCAGTACTCAATCTTCAATCCTCAATCCTCAATACTCAATCCTCGATCCTCAATCCTCAATCCTCAATCGTCAATCTTCAATCCTCAATACTAAATCTTCAATCCTCAATCCTCAATACTCAATACTCAATCCTCATTCTTCAATCCTCAATCGTCATTCTTCAATCCTCAATACCCAATCCTCAATCTTCAGTACTCAACCCTCAATCCTCAATTCTCAACCCTCAATCCTCAGTCCTCAGTCCTCAAACCTCATACCTCAAACCTCAGCACTCTCCCTCAATCCTCAATCCTCAATACTCAATCCTCAATCCTCAATCTTCAATCCCCAATACTCAATCTTCAAACCTCAATCCTCAGTCCTCAAACCTCAATTCTGAATCCTCAATTCTGGATCCTCAATCTTCAGCCCTCAGTCCTCAACAATCAGTTGTCAATCCTCAATCCGCAATAGAATATCCTCAATTCACAGTTTTCAATACTCAATACTCAATCTGCAATATTCAAATCTCTATCCACAAACATCAATTCTCATCACTCAACCCTGAACTCTCAGTCCTCAGTGTTCAATCCTCAATCTTCAATTCTCAATCTTCAATCCTCAATACTGAATCTTCAATACTCAATCCTCAATACTCAATCCTCAATCCTCAATCCTCAATTCTCAATCCCCAGTCCTCATTCTCCAATCCTCAATCCTCAATCCTCAATCCTCAATCCTCAATCCTCAATTTTCAATCCTCAATCTTCAATACCCAATATTCAATATTCAATCCTCCATCCTCAATCCTCAATCGTCAGTCTTCAATCCTCCATACTCAATCTTCAATCCTCAGGCCTCAATCCTCAATCCTCAATCCTCAAACTTCAATCCTCAATACTCAATTTGCAATCTTCAATCCTCAATCCTCAATCCTCATTCCTCAATCCTCGATCCTCAATCCTCAATCTTAATCTTTAACCCCCAGTACGCAATCTTCAATCCTCAATCCTCAATCCTCAATCCACAATCCTCAATCTTCAATACCCAATACTCAATCTTCAATCCTCAATCCTCAATCCTCAATCCTCAATCCTCAATCCTCATTCTTCAATCCTCAATACCCAATCCTCAATCTTCAATCCTCAATCCTCAATCTTCAATCCTCAATACTCAATTTGCAATCTTCAATCCTCAATCCTCAATCCTCAATCCTCATACTTCAATCCTCAATCCTTAACCCTAAATCCTCAATCCTCAATTTTCAATCCTCAATACTCAATCTCCAATCCTCAATCCTCAATCCTCAACCCTCAATCGTCAGTCTTCAATCCTCAATATTCAATCTTCAATCCTCAATCCTCAATCCTCAATCCTCAATCCGCAATCTTCAATCCTCAATACTCAATCTGCAATCTTCAATCCTCAATCCTCAATCTTCAATCCTCATTCTTCAATCCTCAATCCTCAGTCCTCAAACCTCAATTCTGAATCCTCAATCCTGCATCCTCATTCTTCAGCCCTCAGTCCTCAACAATCAGTTGTCAATCCTCAATCCGCAATAGAATATCCTCAATCCTCATTCTTCAATCCTCAATACCCAATCCACAATCTTCATTCTTCAATCCTCAATCATCAATTCTCAATCCCCAGTCCTCATGCTCCAATCCTCAATCCTCAATCCTCAATCCTCAATCCTCAATCCTCAATCCTCAATCCTCAATCCTCAATCCTCAATTTTCAATCCTCAATCTTCAATCCTCAATATTCAATATTCAATCCTCCATCCTCAATCCTCAATCGTCAGTCTTCAATCCTCAACACTCAATCTTCAATCCTCAGGCCTCAATCCTCAATCCTCAATCCTCAATCTTCAATCCTCAATACTCAATTTGCAATCTTCAATCCTCAATCCTCAATCCTCAATCCTCATTCTTCAATCCTCAATCCTCAATCCTCAATCCTCAATCCTCAATTTTCAATCCTCAATACTCAATCTTCAATCCTCAATCCTCAATCCTCAACCCTCAATCGTCAGTATTCAATCCTCAATATTCAATCTTCAATCCTCAATCCTCAATCCTCAATCCTCAATCCGCAATCTTCAATCCTCAATACTCAATCTGCAATCTTCAATCCTCAATCCTCAATCTTCAATCCTCATTCTCCAATCCTCAATCCGCAGTCCTCAAACCTCAATTCTGAATCCTCAATCCTGCATCCTCAATCTTCAGCCCTCAGTACTCAACAATCAGTTATCAATCCTCAATCCCCAATAGAATATCCTCAATTCAAAGTTTTCAATACTCAATACTCAATCTGCAATCTTCAAATCTCTATCCACAAACATCAATTCTCATCACTCGACCCTGAGCGCTCAGACCTCAATGTTCAATCCTCAATCCTCAATTCTCAATCTTCAATCCACAATACTGAACCTTCAATCCTCAATCCTCAATCCTCAATCCTCAATCCTCAATCCTCAATCCTCAATCTTCAATCCTCAATCCGCAATATTCAATCCTCAATAATCAATCTCCAATCCTAGATCCTCAATCCCCAATCTTCAATCCTTAATCCTCAATCTTCAATCCTCAATCCCCAGTCCTCAATCTTCAATCCTCAATGCTCAATCCTTAATCCTCAATCCTCAGTCCTCAATCCTCAATCCTCAACCCTCAAACCTCAATCCTCAACCGTCAGTCCTCGTCCTCAATCGTCAACACTCAATCCTCAATCCTCAATCCTCAATCCTCAATCCTCAATCTTCAATCCTCAATACTCAATCCTCAATCCTCAATCCTCAATCCTCAATCCTCAATCCTCAATCCTCAATCCTCAATCCTCAATTTTCAATCCTCAATCTTCAATCCTCAATACTCAATAATCAATTCTCCATCCTCAATCCTCAATCGTCAGTTTTCAATCCTCAATACTCAATCTTCAATCCTCAATCCTCAATCCTCAATCCTCAACCGTCAATCCTCAATCCTCAATCCTCAATCTTCAATACTCAATACTCAATCTTCAATCCTCAATCCTCAATCCTCAATCCCCAGTCCTCAATCTTCAATCCTCAATGCTCAATCCTTAATCCTCAATCCTCAGTCCTCAATCATCAATCCTCAACCCTCAAACCTCAATCCTCAACAGTCAGTCCTCGTCCTCAATCGTCAACACTCAATCCTCAATCCTCAATCTTCAATCCTCAATCCTCAATCTTAATCTTCAATCCTCAGTACTCAATCTTCAATCCTCAATCCTCAATACTCAATACTCGATCCTCAATCCTCAATCCTCAATCGTCAATCTTCAATCCTCAATACTAAATCTTCAATCCTCAATCCTCAATACTCAATACTCAATCCTCATTCTTCAATCCTCAATCGTCATTCTTCAATCCTCAATACCCAATCCTCAATCTTCAGTACTCAACCCTCAATCCTCAATTCTCAACCCTCAATCCTCAGTCCTCAGTCCTCAAACCTCATACCTCAAACCTCAGCACTCTCCCTCAATCCTCAATCCTCAATACTCAATCCTCAATCCTCAATCTTCAATCCCCAATACTCAATCTTCAAACCTCAATCCTCAGTCCTCAAACCTCAATTCTGAATCCTCAATTCTGGATCCTCAATCTTCAGCCCTCAGTCCTCAACAATCAGTTGTCAATCCTCAATCCGCAATAGAATATCCTCAATTCACAGTTTTCAATACTCAATACTCAATCTGCAATATTCAAATCTCTATCCACAAACATCAATTCTCATCACTCAACCCTGAACTCTCAGTCCTCAGTGTTCAATCCTCAATCTTCAATTCTCAATCTTCAATCCTCAATACTGAATCTTCAATACTCAATCCTCAATACTCAATCCTCAATCCTCAATCCTCAATTCTCAATCCCCAGTCCTCATTCTCCAATCCTCAATCCTCAATCCTCAATCCTCAATCCTCAATCCTCAATTTTCAATCCTCAATCTTCAATACCCAATATTCAATATTCAATCCTCCATCCTCAATCCTCAATCGTCAGTCTTCAATCCTCCATACTCAATCTTCAATCCTCAGGCCTCAATCCTCAATCCTCAATCCTCAAACTTCAATCCTCAATACTCAATTTGCAATCTTCAATCCTCAATCCTCAACCCTCAATCCTCATTCTTCAATCCTCAATCCTCAATCCTCAATCCTCAATCCTCAATTTTCAATCCTCAATACTCAATCTTCAATCCTCAATCCTCAATCCTCAACCCTCAATCGTCAGTCTTCAATCCTCAATATTCAATCTTCAATCCTCAATCCTCAATCCTCAATCCTCAATCCGCAATCTTCAATCCTCAATACTCAATCTGCAATCTTCAATCCTCAATCCTCAATCTTCAATCCTCATTCTTCAATCCCCAATCCTCAATCCTCAATCCTCAATTTTCAATCCTCAATACTCAATCTTCAATCCTCAATCCGCAATCCTCAACCCTCAATCGTCAGTCTTCAATCCTCAATATTCAATCTTCAATCCTCAATCCTCAATCCTCAATCCTCAATCCGCAATCTTCAATCCTCAATACTCAATCTGCAATCTTCAATCCTCAATCCTCAATCTTCAATCCTCATTCTCCAATCCTCAATCCTCAGTCCTCAAACCTCAATACTCAATCCTCAATCCTCAATCGTCAATCTTCAATCCTCAATACCCAATCTTCAGTCCTCAATCCTCAATACTCAATACTCAATCGTCAATCTTCAATCCTCAATACCCAATCCTCAATCTTCAATCCTCAATCCTCAATCCTCAATCCTCAATCCTCAATCCTCAATCCTCAATCGTCAATATTCAATCCTCAATCCTCAATCCTCAATCCTCAATCCTCAATCTTCAACCCTCATTACTCAATCTTCAATCCTCAGTCCTCAATCCTCAATCCTCAATCCTCATTTTTCAATCCTCAACACCCAATACTCAATCTTCAATCCTCAATCCTCAATCCTCAATTCTCAAACGTCAATCCTCAATCCTCAATCCTCAGTCCTCAATCTTCAATCCTCAATACTCAATCTGCAATCCTCAATCCTCAGTCCTCACTCCTCAATCCTCATTCTTCAATCCTCAATACCGAATCCTCAATCTTCAATCCTCAACCCACAATCCTCAATTCTCAATCCTCAATCCTGAATCCTCAGACATCAAACATCAATACTCGAACCCCTGTCCTCGTCCTCAATCCACAACCCTCAATCCTCAATCCTCAATCCTCAATCCTCATTCTTCAATCCTCAACACCCAATCCTCAATCTTCAATCCTCAATCTTCAATCCTCAATTCTCAATCCTCAATCCTCAATCCTCAGACCTCAAACATCAATACTCTACCCTCAGTCCTCGTCCTCAATCCACAACACTCAATCCTCGATCCTCAACCTTCAATCATCAATATTTAATCTTCAATCCTCAATCCTCAATCCTCAATACTCAATCCTCAATCCTCAATGTTCTATCCTGAATACGCAATCCTCAATCTTCAATCCTCAATCCTCATTCCTCAATCCTCTATCCTCAATCCTCAATCTTAATCTTTAACCCTCAGTACGCAATCTTCAATCCTCAAACCTCTATCCTCAATCCACAATCCTCAATCTTCAATACCCAATACTCAATCTTCAATCCTCCATCCTCAATCCTCAATCCTCAATCCTCAATCCTCAGTCCTCAATCGTCAATCTTCAATCCTCAATACTCAATCTTCAATCCTCAATCCTCAATCCTCAATCCTCAATCCTCAATCCTCAATCCTCAATCTTCAATCCTCAGTCCCAAATCCTCAATCTTCAATACTCACTCCTCAATCCTCAATCTTCAATCCTCAATACTCAGTCTTCAATCCTCAATCCTCAATCCTCAATCCTCAATCCTCAATCCCCATTCTTCAATCCTCAATACCCAATCCTCAAACTTCAATCCTCAATCCTCAATCTTCAATCCTCAATACTCAATTTGCAATCTTCAATCCTCAATCCTCAATCCTCAATCCTCATTCTTCAATCCTCAATCCTTAACCCTCAATCCTCAATCCTCAATTTTCAATCCTCAATACTCAATCTCCAATCCTCAATCCTCAATCCTCAACCCTCAATCGTCAGTCTTCAATCCTCAATCTTCAATCCTCAATACTCAATTTGCAATCTTCAATCCTCAATCCTCAATCCTCAATCCTCATTCTTCAATCCCCAATCCTCAATCCTCAATCCTCAATCCTCAATTTTCAATCCTCAATACTCAATCTTCAATCCTCAATCCGCAATCCTCAACCCTCAATCGTCAGTCTTCAATCCTCAATATTCAATCTTCAATCCTCAATCCTCAATCCTCAATCCTCAATCCGCAATCTTCAATCCTCAATACTCAATCTGCAATCTTCAATCCTCAATCCTCAATCTTCAATCCTCATTCTCCAATCCTCAATCCTCAGTCCTCAAACCTCAATACTCAATCCTCAATCCTCAATAGTCAATCTTCAATCCTCAATACCCAATCTTCAATCCTCAATCCTCAATACTCAATACTCAATCGTCAATCTTCAATCCTCAATACCCAATCCTCAATCTTCAGCCCACAGTCCTCAACATTCAGTTGTCAATCCTCAACCTCAATAGAATATCCTCAATTTACAGTTTTCAATACTCAATACTCAATGTGCAATCTTCAAATCTCTATCCTGAAACAGAAATTCTCATCACTCAACCCTCAACACTCAGTACTCAATGTTCAACCCTGATTCCTCAACCCTCAATCTTTAATCATCAATATTCAATCTTCAATCCTCAATCATCAATCCTCAATCCCCAATCCTCAATCCCCAATCCTCAATCCTCAGTCCTCAAACCTCAATCCTGAATCCTCAATCCTGAATCCTCAATCTTCAGCCCTCAGTCCTCAACAATCAGTGGTCCATCCTCAATCCTCAATAGAATACCATGATTTCACAGTTTTCAATACCCAATACTCAACCTGCAATCTTCAAATCTCTATCCACAAACATCAATTCTCATCACTCAACCCTCAACACTCAGTCTTCAATCCTCAATCCTCAGTCCTCAATCCTCAATCCTCATTCTTCAATCCTCAATGCACAATCCTCAATCCTCAATCTTCATTCTTCAATCCTCAACACCCAATCCTCAATCTTCAATCCTTAATCCTCAATCCTCAATTCTCAATCCTCAATCCTCAATCCTCAGACCTCAAACATCAATACTCTACCCTCAGTCCTCGTCCTCAATCCACAACACTCAATCCTCGGTCCTCAACCTTCAATCATCAATATTTAATCTTCAACCCTCAATCCTCAATCCTCAATACTCAATGCTCAATCCTCAATGTTCTATCCTCAATACGCAATCCTCAATCTTCAATCCTCAATCCTCAATCCTCAGTCCTCAATCCTCAATCCTCATTCATAATCTTCAATCCTCAGTACGCAATCTTCAATCCTCAACCCTCAATCCTCAATCCTCAATCCTCAATCTTCAATACTCAATACTCAGTCTTCAATCCTCAATCCTCAATCCTCAATCCTCAATCCTCAATCCTCAATCCTCAATCGTCAATCTTCAATCCTCAATACTCAATCGTCAATACTCAATCCTCAATACTCAATACACAATCCTCATTCTTCAATCCTCAATACCCAATCCTCAATCTTCAATCCTCAATCCTCAATCCTCAATCCTCAATCCTCAATCTTCAATCCTCAAACCTCAATCCTCAATCCTCAATCCTCAATCTACAATCCTCAATACTCAATCTTCAATCCTCAATCCTCAATCCCCAATCCTCATTCTTCAATCCTCAATACCCAATCCTCAATCTTCAATCCTCAATCCTCAATACTCAATCCTCAATCCTCAATCCTCAATGTTCAATCCTCAATCTTCAATCCTCAATACTCAATCTTCAATCCTCAATCCTCAATACTCAATACTCAATCGTCAATCTTCAATCCTCAATACCCAATCCTCAATCTTCAGCCCTCAGTCCTCAACATTCAGTTGTCAATCCTCAACCTCAATAGAATATCCTCAATTTACAGTTTTCAATACTCAATACTCAATGTGCAATCTTCAAATCTCTATCCAGAAACATAAATTCTCATCACTCAACCCTCAACACTCAGTACTCAATGTTCATCCCTGATTCCTCAACACTCAATCTTTAATCATCAATATTCAATCTTCAATCCTCAATCATCAATCCTCAATCCTCAATCCTCAATCCCCAATCCTCAATCCTCAGTCCTCGAACCTCAATCCTGAATCCTCAATCCTGAATCCTCAATCTTCAGCCCTCAGTCCTCAACAATCCGTGGTCCATCCTCAATCCTCAATAGAATACCATGATTTCACAGTTTTCAATACTCAATACTCAACCTGCAATCTTCAAATCTCTATCCACAAACATCAATTCTCATCACTCAACCCTCAACACTCAGTCTTCAATCCTCAATCCTCAGTCCTCAATCCTCAATCCTCATTCTTCAATCCTCAATGCACAATCCTCAATCCTCAATCTTCATTCTTCAATCCTCAACACCCAATCCTCAGTCTACAATCCTTAATCCTCAATCCTCAATTCTCAATCCTCAATCCTCAATCCTCAGACCTCAAACATCAATACTCTACCCTCAGTCCTCGTCCTCAATCCACAACACTCAATCCTCGATCCTCAATCTTCAATCATCAATATTCAATCTTCAACCCTCAATCCTCAATCCTCAATACTCAATGCTCAATCCTCAATGTTCTATCCTCAATACGCAATCCTCAATCTTCAATCCTCAATCCTCAATCCTCAGTCCTCAATCCTCAATCCTCATTCATAATCTTCAATCCTCAGTACGCAACCTTCAATCCTCAATCCTCAATCCTCAATCCTCAATCCTCAATCTTCAATACTCAATACTCAATCTTCAATCCTCAATCCTCAATCCTCAATCCTCAACCCTCAATCGTCAGTCTTCAATCCTCAATTTTCAATCTTCAATCCTCAATCCTCAATCCTCAATCCTCAATCCGCAATCTTCAACCCTCAATACTCAATCTGCAATCTTCAATCCTCAATCCTCAATCTTCAATCCTCATTCTTCAATCCCCAATCCTCAATCCTCAATCCTCAATCCTCAATTTTCAATCCTCAATACTCAATCTTCAATCCTCAATCCGCAATCCTCAACCCTCAATCGTCAGTCTTCAATCCTCAATATTCAATCTTCAATCCTCAATCCTCAATCCTCAATCCTCAATCCGCAATCTTCAATCCTCAATACTCAATCTGCAATCTTCAATCCTCAATCCTCAATCTTCAATCCTCATTCTCCAATCCTCAATCCTCAGTCCTCAAACCTCAATACTCAATCCTCAATCCTCAATCGTCAATCTTCAATCCTCAATACCCAATCTTCAATCCTCAATCCTCAATACTCAATACTCAATCGTCAATCTTCAATCATCAATACCCAATCCTCAATCTTCAATCCTCAATCCTCAATCCTCAATCCTCAATCCTCAATCCTCAATCCTCAATCCTCAATATTCAATCCTCAATCCTCAATCCTCAATCCTCAATCCTCAATCTTCAACCCTCATTACTCAATCTTCAATCCTCAGTCCTCAATCCTCAATCCTCAATCCTCAATCCTCATTTTTCAATCCTCAACACCCAATACTCAATCTTCAATCCTCAATCCTCAATCCTCAATTCTCAAACGTCAATCCTCAATCCTCAATCCTCAGTCCTCAATCTTCAATCCTCAATGCTCAATCTGCAATCCTCAATCCTCAGTCCTCACTCCTCAATCCTCATTCTTCAATCCTCAATACCGAATCCTCAATCTTCAATCCTCAACCCACAATCCTCAATTCTCAATCCTCAATCCTGAATCCTCAGACATCAAACATCAATACTCGAACCCCTGTCCTCGTCCTCAATCCACAACCCTCAATCCTCAATCCTCAATCCTCAATCCTCATTCTTCAATCCTCAACACCCAATCCTCAATCTTCAATCCTCAATCTTCAATCCTCAATTCTCAAACGTCAATCCTCAATCCTCAATCCTCAGTCCTCAATCTTCAATCCTCAATGCTCAATCTGCAATCCTCAATCCTCAGTCCTCACTCCTCAATCCTCATTCTTCAATCCTCAATATTCAATCTTCAATCCCCAATCCTCAATCCTCAATCTTCAATCCTCATTCTCCAATCCTCAATCCTCAGTCCTCAAACCTCAATTCTGAATCCTCAATCCTGCATCCTCAATCTTCAGCCCTCAGTACTCAACAATCAGTTATCAATCCTCAATCCCCAATAGAATATCCTCAATTCACAGTTTTCAATACTCAATACTCAATCTGCAATCTTCAAATCTCTATCCACAAACATCAATTCTCATCACTCGACCCTGAGCGCTCAGACCTCAATGTTCAATCCTCAATCCTCAATTCTCAATCTTCAATCCACAATACTGAACCTTCAATCCTCAATCCTCAATCCTCAATCCTCAATCCTCAATCCTCAATCCTCAATCTTCAATACTCAATACTCAATCTTCAATCCTCAATCCTCAATCCTCAATCCACAATCCTCAATCGTCAATCTTCAATCCTCAATACTCAATCGTCAATACTCAATCCTCAATACTCAATCCTCAATCCTCAATCCTCAATCTTCAATCCTCAATACCCAATCTTCAATCCTCAATCCTCAATACTCAATACTCAATCGTCAATCTTCAATCCTCAATACCCAATCCTCAATCTTCAATCCTCAATCCTCAATCCTCAATCCTCAATCCTCAATATTCAATCCTCAATCCTCAATCCTCAATCCTCAATCCTCAATCCTCAATCTTCAATCCTCAATACTCAATCTTCAATCCTCAATCCTCAATCCTCAAACCACAATACTCAATCGTCAATCTTCAATCCACAATACTCAATCTTCAATCCTCAATCCTCAATCCTCAATCCTCAGTCCTCATTCTTCAATCCTCAATACCCAATCCTCAATCTTCAATCCTCAATCTTCAATTCTCAATCCTCAATCCTCAATCCTCAATCCTCAATCTTCAATCCTCAGTCCCAAATCCTCAATCTTCAATACTCACTCCTCAATCCTCAATCTTCAATCCTCAATAATCAGTCTTCAATCCTCAATCCTCAATACTCAATCCTCAATCCTCAATCCTCATTCTTCAATCCTCAATACCCAATCCTCAATATTCAATCCTCAATCCTCAATCCTCAATTCTCAATCCTCAATCCTCAATTCTCAATCCTCAATCCTCAATCCTCAATGTTCTATCCGCAATACCCAATCCACAATCTTCTATCCGCAATCCTCAATCCTCAATCCTCAATCCTCAATCCTCAATCCTCAATCCTCAATACTCAATCTTCAATCCTCATTACTCAATCTTCAATCCTCAGTCCTCAATCCTCAATCCTCAATCCTCATTTTTCAATCCTCAACACCCAATACTCAATCTTCAATCCTCAATCCTCAATCCTCAATTCTCAATCGTCAATCCTCAATCCTCAATCCTCAGTCCTCAATCTTCAATCCTCAATACTCAATCTGCAATCCTCAATCCTCAGTCCTCACTCCTCAATCCTCATTCTTCAATCCTCAATACCGAATCCTCAATCTTCAATCCTCAACCCACAATCCTCAATTCTCAATCCTCAATCCTGAATCCTCAGACATCAAACATCAATACTCCAACCCCTGTCCTCGTCCACAATCCACAACCCTCAATCCTCAATCCTCAATCCTCAATCATCATTCCTCAATCCTCGATCCTCAATCCTCAATCTTAATCTTTAACCCCCAGTACGCAATCTTCAATCCTCAATCCTCAATCCTCAATCCACAATCCTCAATCTTCAATACCCAATACTCAATCTTCAATCCTCAATCCTCAATCCTCAATCCTCAATCCTCAATCCTCATTCTTCAATCCTCAACACCCAATCCTCAATCTTCAATCCTCAATCCTCAATCTTCAATCCTCAATACTCAATTTGCAATCTTCAATCCTCAATCCTCAATCCTCAATCCTCATACTTCAATCCTCAATCCTTAACCCTAAATCCTCAATCCTCAATTTTCAATCCTCAATACTCAATCTCCAATTCTCAATCCTCAATCCTCAACCCTCAATCGTCAGTCTTCAATCCTCAATATTCAATCTTCAATCCTCAATCCTCAATCCTCAATCCTCAATCCGCAATCATCAATCCTCAATACTCAATCTGCAATCTTCAATCCTCAATCCTCAATCTTCAATCCTCATTCTCCAATCCTCAATCCTCAGTCCTCAAACCTCAATTCTGAATCCTCAATCCTGCATCCTCATTCTTCAGCCCTCAGTCCTCAACAATCAGTTGTCAATCCTCAATCCGCAATAGAATATCCTCAATCCTCATTCTTCAATCCTCAATACCCAATCCACAATCTTCATTCTTCAATCCTCAATCATCAATTCTCAATCCCCAGTCCTCATGCTCCAATCCTCAATCCTCAATCCTCAATCCTCAATCCTCAATCCTCAATCCTCAATCCTCAATCCTCAATTTTCAATCCTCAATCATCAATCCTCAATATTCAATATTCAATCCTCCATCCTCAATCCTCAATCGTCAGTCTTCAATCCTCAACACTCAATCTTCAATCCTCAGGCCTCAATCCTCAATCCTCAATCCTCAATCTTCAATCCTCAATACTCAATTTGCAATCTTCAATCCTCAATCCTCAATACTCAATCCTCATTCTTCAATCCTCAATCCTCAATCCTCAATCCTCAATCCTCAATTTTCAATCCTCAATACTCAATCTGCAATCTTCAATCCTCAATCCTCAATCTTCAATCCTCATTCTCCAATCCTCAATCCTCAGTCCTCAAACCTCAATTCTGAATCCTCAATCCTGCATCCTCAATCTTCAGCCCTCAGTACTCAACAATCAGTTATCAATCCTCAATCCCCAATAGAATATCCTCAATTCACAGTTTTCAATACTCAATACTCAATCTGCAATCTTCAAATCTCTATCCACAAACATCAATTCTCATCACTCGACCCTGAGCGCTCAGACCTCAATGTTCAATCCTCAATCCTCAATTCTCAATCTTCAATCCACAATACTGAACCTTCAATCCTCAATCCTCAATCCTCAATCCTCAATCCTCAATCCTCAATCCTCAATCTTCAATCCTCAATACTCAATCTTCAAACCTCAATCCTCAGTCCTCAACCCTCAATCGTCAGTCTTCAATCCTCAATATTCAATCTTCAATCCTCAATCCTCAATCCTCAATCCTCAATCCTCAATCCTCAATCATCATTCCTCAATCCTCGATCCTCAATCCTCAATCTTAATCTTTAACCCCCAGTACGCAATCTTCAATCCTCAATCCTCAATCCTCAATCCACAATCCTCAATCTTCAATACCCAATACTCAATCTTCAATCCTCAATCCTCAATCCTCAATCCTCAATCCTCAATCCTCATTCTTCAATCCTCAATACCCAATCCTCAATCTTCAATCCTCAATCCTCAATCTTCAATCCTCAATACTCAATTTGCAATCTTCAATCCTCAATCCTCAATCCTCAATCCTCATACTTCAATCCTCAATCCTTAACCCTAAATCCTCAATCCTCAATTTTCAATCCTCAATACTCAATCTCCAATTCTCAATCCTCAATCCTCAACCCTCAATCGTCAGTCTTCAATCCTCAATATTCAATCTTCAATCCTCAATCCTCAATCCTCAATCCTCAATCCGCAATCTTCAATCCTCAATACTCAATCTGCAATATTCAATCCTCAATCCTCAATCTTCAATCCTCATTCTCCAATCCTCAATCCTCAGTCCTCAAACCTCAATTCTGAATCCTCAATCCTGCATCCTCATTCTTCAGACCTCAGTCCTCAACAATCAGTTGTCAATCCTCAATCCGCAATAGAATATCCTCAATCCTCATTCTTCAATCCTCAATACCCAATCCACAATCTTCATTCTTCAATCCTCAATCATCAATTCTCAATCCCCAGTCCTCATGCTCCAATCCTCAATCCTCAATCCTCAATCCTCAATCCTCAATCCTCAATCCTCAATCCTCAATCCTCAATTTTCAATCCTCAATCTTCAATCCTCAATATTCAATATTCAATCCTCCATCCTCAATCCTCAATCGTCAGTCTTCAATCCTCAACACTCAATCTTCAATCCTCAGGCCTCAATCCTCAATCCTCAATCCTCAATCTTCAATCCTCAATACTCAATTTGCAATCTTCAATCCTCAATCCTCAATACTCAATCCTCATTCTTCAATCCTCAATCCTCAATCCTCAATCCTCAATCCTCAATTTTCAATCCTCAATACTCAATCTGCAATCTTCAATCCTCAATCCTCAATCTTCAATCCTCATTCTCCAATCCTCAATCCTCAGTCCACAAACCTCAATTCTGAATCCTCAATCCTGCATCCTCAATCTTCAGCCCTCAGTACTCAACAATCAGTTATCAATCCTCAATCCCCAATAGAATATCCTCAATTCACAGTTTTCAATACTCAATACTCATTCTGCAATCTTCAAATCTCTATCCACAAACATCAATTCTCATCACTCGACCCTGAGCGCTCAGACCTCAATGTTCAATCCTCAATCCTCAATTCTCAATCTTCAATCCACAATACTGAACCTTCAATCCTCAATCCTCAATCCTCAATCCTCAATCCTCAATCCTCAATCCTCAATCTTCAATCCTCAATACTCAATCTTCAAACCTCAATCCTCAGTCCTCAAACCTCAATTCTGAATCCTCAATTCTGCATCCTCAATCTTCAGCCCTCAGTCCTCAACAATCAGTTGTCAATCCTCAATCCGCAATAGAATATCCTCAATTCACAGTTTTCAATACTCAATACTCAATCTGCAATATTCAAATCTCTATCCACAAACATCAATTCTCATCACTCTACCCTGAACTCTCAGTCCTCAGTGTTCAATCCTCAATCTTCAATTCTCAATCTTCAATCCTCAATACTGAGTCTTCAATACTCAATCCCCAATACTCAATCCTCAATCCTCAATCCTCAATTCTCAATCCCCAGTCCTCATTCTCCAATCCTCAATCCTCAATCCTCAATCCTCAATCCTCAATCCTCAATCCTCAATCCTCATTCTTCAATCCTCAATCCTCAATCCTCAATCCTCAATCTTCAATCCTCAGTCCCAAATCCTCAATCTTCAATACTCACTCCTCAATCCTCAATCTTCAATCCCCAATACTCAGTCTTCAATCCTCAATCCTCAATCCTCAATCCTCAATCCTCAATCCTCATTCTTCAATCCTCAATACCCAATCCTCAATATTCAATCCTCAATCCTCAATCCTCAATCCTCAATCCTCAATCCTCAATCTTCAATCCTCAATACTCAATCTTCAATCCTCAATCCTCAATCCTCAATCCTCAATCCTCATTCTTCAATCCTCAACACCCAATCCTCAATCTTCAATCCTCAATTCTCAATCCTCAATTCTCAATCCTCAACCCTCAATCCTGAATCCTCAATCCTCAGTCCTCAAACCTCAATCCTGAGTCCACAATCCTGAACGCTCAACCTTCAGACCTCAGACCACAACAATCAGTTGTGAATCCTCAATCCTCAATAGAATATCCTCAATTCACAGGTTTCAATACTCAATACTCAGCCTGCAATCTTCAAATCTCTATCCACAAATATCAATTCTCATCACTCAACCCTCAACACTCAGTCCCCAATCCTCAATCTTCAAACCTCAATCCTCAATCCTCAATCCTCAGTCTTCAATCCTCAATACTCATTCTTCAATCCTCAATCCTCAATCCTCGGTCCTCAATCCTCAATCGTCAATCTCCAATCCTGAATACTCAATCTTCAATCCTCAATCCTCGATCCTCAATCCTCAATCCTCAATCCTCATTCTTCAATCCTCAATACCCAATCCTCAATTTTCAGTCCTCAATCCTCAATCTTCAATTCTCAACCCTCAATCCTCTGTTCTCAGTCCTCAAACCTCAATCCTCAAACCTCAGCACTCATTCTCAATCCTCAATCCGCAATCCTCAATCCTCAATCCTCAATCTTCAACCCTCAAGACTCAATCTTCAAACCTCAATCCTCAGTCCTCAAACCTCAATTCTGAATCCTCAATCCTGCATCCTCAACCTTCAGCCCTCAGTCCTCAACAATCAGTTGTCAATCCTCAATCCGCAATAGAATATCCTCAATTCCCAGTTTTCAATACTCAATACTCAATCTGCAATCTTCAAATCTCTATCCACAAACATCAATTCTCATCACTCAACCCTGAACTCTCAGTCCTCAATGTTCAATCCTCAATCTTCAATTCTCAATCTTCAATCCTCAATACTGAATCTTCAATACTCAATCCCCAATACTCAATCCTCAATCCTCAATCCTCAATTCTCAATCCCCAGTCCTCATTCTCCAATCCTCAATCCTCAATCCTCAATCCTCAATCCTCAATCCTCAATACTCAATCCTCAATCCTCAATTTTCAATCCTCAATCTTCAATCCTCAATACTCAATCTTCAATCCTCAATCCTCAATCCTCAATCCTCAATCCTCAAACCTCAATCCTCAATCGTCAACCTTCAATCCACAATACTCAATCTTCAATCCTCAATCCTCAATGCTCAATCCTCAGTCCTCATTCTTCAATCCTCAATACCCAATCCTCAATCTTCAATCCTCAATCCTCAATCCTCAATCCTCAATCCTCAATCCTCAATCCTCAATCTTCAATCCTCAGTCCCAAATCCTCAATCTTCAATACTCACTCCTCAATCCTCAACCTTCAATCCTCAATACTCAGTCTTCAATCCTCAATCCTCAATCCTCAATCCTCAATCCTCAGTCCTCATTCTTCAATCCTCAATACCCAATCCTCAATCTTCAATCCTCAATCCTCAATCCTCAATTCTCAATCCTCAATCCTCAATCCTCAATCCTCAATCCTCAATCCTCCATCTTAATCTTCAATCCTCAGTACTCAATCTTCAATCCTCAATCCTCAATCCTCAATCCTCAATCCTCAATCTTCAATCCTCAATACGCAATCCTCAATCTTCAATCCTCAATCCTCAATCCTCAATCCTCAATCCTCAATCCTCAATCTTAATCTTCAATCCTCAGTACGCTATCTTCAATCCTCAATCCTCAATCCTCAATCCTCAATCCTCAATCTTCCATACTCAATACTCAATCTTCAATCCTCAATCCTCAATCCTCAATCCTCAATCCTCAATCGTCAATCTTCAATCCTCAATACTCAACCGTCAATACTCAATCCTCAATACTCAATCCTCAATCCTCAATCGTCAATCTTCAATCCTCAATACCCAAGCTTCAATCATCAATCCTCAATACTCAATACTCAATCCTCAATCTTCAATCCTCAATACCCAATCCTCAATCTTCAATCCTCAATCCTCAATCCTCAATCCTCAATCCTCAATATTCAATCCTCAATCCTCAATCCTCAATCCTCAATCCTCGATCTTCAATCCTCAATACTCAATCTTCAATCCTCAATCCTCAATCCTCAATCCTCAATCCTCAAACCACAATACTCAATCGTCAATCTTCAATCCACAATACTCAATCTTCAATACTCAATCCTCAATCCTCAATCCTCAGTCCTCATTCTTCAATCCTCAATACCCAATCCTCAATCTTCAATCCTCAATCCTCAATCCTCAATCCTCAATCCTCAATCCTCAATCCTCAATCTTCAATCCTCAGTCCCAAATCCTCAATCTTCAATACTCACTCCTCAATCCTCAATCTTCAATCCCCAATACTCAGTCTTCAATCCTCAATCCTCAATCCTCAATCCTCAATCTTCAATCCTCAATACTCAATCTTCAATCCTCAATCCTCAATCCTCAATCCTCAATCCTCAAACCACAATACTCAATCGTCAATCTTCAATCCACAATACTCAATCTTCAATACTCAATCCTCAATCCTCAATCCTCAGTCCTCATTCTTCAATCCTCAATACCCAATCCTCAATCTTCAATCCTCAATCCTCAATCCTCAATCCTCAATCCTCAATCCTCAATCCTCAATCTTCAATCCTCAGTCCCAAATCCTCAATCTTCAATACTCACTCCTCAATCCTCAATCTTCAATCCCCAATACTCAGTCTTCAATCCTCAATCCTCAATCCTCAATCCTCAATCCTCAATCCTCATTCTTCAATCCTCAATACCCAATCCTCAATATTCAATCCTCAATCCTCAATCCTCAATTCTCAATCCTCAATCTTCAATCCACAATCCTCAATCCTCAATCCTCAATGTTCAATCCGCAATACCCAATCCTCAATCTTCTATCCGCAATCCTCAATCCTCAATCCTCAATCCTCAATCCTCAATCCTCAATCCTCAATCTTCAATCCTCTGCCCTTAGTCCTCAAGCCTCAATCCTCAACCCTCAGCCCTCATCCTCAATCCTCAATCCTCGATCCTCAATCCTCAATCATCAATCCTCAATACTCAATCTTCAATCCTCAATCCTCAGTCCTCAAACCTCAATTCTGAATCCTCAATACTGAATCCTCAATCTTCAGCCCTCAGTCCTCAACATTCAGTTGTCAATCCTCAATCCTGAATAGAATATCCTCAATTTACAGTTTTCAATACTCAATACTCAATGTGCAATCTTC